>NC_050449.1:37405313-37629181 GCF_903995425.1 Onychomys torridus | reverse complement strand
ATCAAGGCCACACAGCCACCCCGCCACCCAGCCACACAGCCACACAGCCACCCAGCCACCCAGCCACCCAGCCACCCAGCCACCCAGCCACCCCGCCACCCAGCCACCCAGCCACACAGCCCACCCCGCCACACAGCCACACAGCCACCCCGCCACCCAGCCACATAGCCACCCAGCCACCCCGCCACACAGCCACCCAGCCACCCAGCCACCCAGCCACCCAGCCACCCAGCCACCCAGCCACCCAGCCACACAGCCACCCAGCCACCCAGCCACCCAGCCACACAGCCACCCCGCCACACAGCCACACAGCCACCCCGCCACCCAGCCACATAGCCACCCAGCCACCCCGCCACACAGCTACCCAGCCACCCAGCCACCCAGCCACCCAGCCACCCAGCCACCCAGCCACCCAGCCACACAGCCACCCAGCCACCCCGCCACCCAGCCACCCAGCTACACAGCCACCCAGCCACCCCGCCACCCAGCCACATAGCCACACAGCCCACACAGCCACCCCGCCACCCAGCCACCCAGCCACCCAGCCACCCCGCCACCCAGCCACACAGCCACCCAGCCACCCCGCCACCCAGCCACCCAGCCACCCAGCCACCCAGCCACCCAGCCACACAGCCACACAGCCACCCCGCCACACAGCCACACAGCCACACAGCTACCCCGCCACCCAGCCACATAGCCACCCAGCCACCCCGCCACACAGCCACCCAGCCACCCAGCCACACAGCCACCCAGCCACCCAGCCACCCAGCCACCCAGCCACACAGCCACACAGCCACCCCGCCACCCAGCCACACAGCCACCCAGCCACCCTGCCACACAGCCACCCAGCCACACAGCCACACAGCCACACAGCCACACAGCCACCCCGCCACCCCAGCCACCCAGCCACCCAGCCACACAGCCACACAGCCACCCAGCCACCCAGCCACCCAGCCACCCAGCCACCCAGCCACCCAGCCACCCAGCCACACAGCCACACAGCCACACAGCCACAAATCCACCCAGCTACCCAGCCACACAGCCACCCAGCCACACAGCCACACAGCCACCCTGTCAGCCACGGAGTGAGAGTGAAAGTAAGATACACAGAAATAGAGAAAGGAAAAAGATAGATGGGATAATTTTAAGTTTAGAAAGCTGCCTGGAAACAAGCCAAGCTAAGCCTGCGCATTTATAATTAAGTATAAACCTCCATGTGTGATTGATCTGGGAGCTGGGTGGTGGGGCCCCCAAATAGCCATAGAGTTAAAACAACCAACTACACTGCCTGCCCTGGAATTCACTATATAGACCAGGTTGAACTTACCAAACTCTGCCTGCATCTGCCACCCAAAAACTGGAATTAAAGGTCTACACCATTATTCCCAGCCTCAGATTGGAAGTATTATTATTATTATTATTATTATTATTATTATTATTATTATTTGGTTTTTCAAGACAGGATTTCTCTGTGTATCCCTAGATGTCCTGGAACTCACTCTGTAGACCAGGCTGGCCTCAAACTTAGAGATCTACCTGCCTCTCTCTCCTGAGTGCTGGGATTAAAGGAGTTCATTACAACCACCCTGCTCCAGATTGGAAATCTTAAACCAAGCTGGAGATGTAAATTGGACATTTAGACAAGCTTATGAGCCAATAGGACAGAAAGACAGACAGACAGACAGACAGACAGACAGACAGACAGACACACACACACACAGGGGCCGGGGAGAGGGAGAGAGACAGAGACAGAGAGAGAGAGAGAAAGAGAGAGAGAGAGAGAGAGAGAGAGAGATATCCATAGGTAACTACCTTGTACTGTATTGACTCTAGAACTAAAAAACACCCTGGTGCACCCACATAATGCTAAGTACTATAGAAGATCCAAAGTTGGCAAGACAGTATATGCATGTTGTCATGTGACATAAGAGACATATAAGCCAGGCATAGTGGTACATGCCTGTAATTCTAGAACTCTGGAGGCTGAGGCAGGAGGATTTCTGTGAGCTTATAAATCAGGCCGGAGTCTAATGAGACTGAGTTATGCCTGGGATACATACTGATACTGTTTCATAAAGCCAGAAAAATGGAGCTAGTGATATGGCTCAGTGGACTGACACTTGCCTAGCATATCAGAGGCCTGGGGTTCAATCCCCAGAAAAAACGAAAGGCAATTTAGAGATGTAAATTACTACCTTTCTCTGTGGGATGCTTGAGCTGGGTGATGCTTGTTTGTTTTGAGATAGGGTCTCCCTGTGTAACCCAGGTTGGCATCAACTCCTCTCTCCTGTCTAAACTGCAGCCTCCCAAGTGTGCAGATGACAGACTTGCACCAGCTTGTCCTGCCCAGCTGACTTGCGAAGAATGATTTGGATCTTAGAAGCACACTCCAGGCAGAGGGAATACACTCTGTGATGGCGATGAAAATATAACTATTGTATTTTGTGACTTAGAAAGTTATCTAGCATAGGATCTGTTTATCATGGAGCCCGTATCTTAGAGTAGTATACAACTTTAAGTAAGATTGGTACTGTTAATTTCATTACAGATGCAACAATGGGGGTTTAGTTTGTGTGTGTGTGTGTGTGTGTGTGTGTGTGTGTCTGTCTGTCTGTCTGTCAGTGACAAGATGAACTGACAGTGTCAGTGAGGATGGTTTCACTTTTACAGGGAGTCAAAAGGAAGGCCAACAAACTAGGGTGGTGGCACAGGCTGTACAAAGTTTTGACAATAATTTTAGAGCATTGCCTCTGTTTCTCTTTGGTCGATTCTTTTATTTTTTTTTTTTTTCTAGGTAGAAAATGATGAAAGGCTGAGTGTAGTTGATAGGAAGTCACAACATGCCCACACGGTTGGACTTGCCTGATGGACCGCCTAGTTATTTCTGGTTCAAAATAGCCATTTCCAGGTCAAAACATCTTGCGTGACTAGGACTCCGTAGCTTTGCATGGCTGCGTAAAGCGTGCGGCCATGTAATCTATGCGCATGTGTGGAGTAGCTACATGCGGTCCTGTACGAATGCGCAGCCCACTCTTTAAAAAGCCAGCGACATTTTGCACAGGTCTCCTCTCTTCTTTCTTCTTCTTGTCCCACGTGGCCTGTCATGTCTGTCTCTTCCTATCCTATATTAATAAACAGATCTTCTGTGGATTTTTCGTGTTCGGGACGTGTTCCTCGTAGGGTAAGAGCACCAAAATAACTAACAGTAGTGGTGTAGGACTCTAGTCAGGGCTGTCTCAAAACAACAATAATCCCCAAAACCAAAGCCACCACCACCACCATCCACAATAACAACAACAACAACAAAACCAAAACAAAGAAACTGATCAAAGGGTATTCTACTGATGTGAAATGGTAATAAAGATTCAGAAATGCTTAGATAAAGTGGCACTATACCTTTATTTTATTTTTTTGGTTTTTCGAGACAAGGTTTCTCTGTGTAGCTTTGTGTTTTCCTGGAACAAACTTGGTAGCCCAGGCTAGCCTCAAACTCACAGAGATCTGCCTGGCTCTGCCTCCCGAGTGCTGGGATTAAAGGCGTGTGCCACCACCGCCCGGCTGGCACTATCTACCTTTAATCCCAGCACGTGGATCTCTGTGAGTTCAAGGCCAGCCTGGTCTACAGATGGAGTTCCAGGACAGTCAGGGCTGTTACATAGAGAAACCCTGTCTTGACACAAAACCAAACCAACCAACCAAACAAACAAAAAAGGTGATTGATTTGCAAACCAAAGTTGTGAGCTCTGGAGTTCAGAGACATTTTCCTCTCTTGAAGAAGTACTGGCTAAGCTAGCGACCACAAGGGCTTGGTGGAAGAGCCAAGACAGAGATATAAGGAGGAGCTGAGTATTTAATGGCAAGTCAGGGCTTTGGAGAAAAAAAAAAAAAATCCAAACAAAAAAAAAAAACCCCAACAAAACAAACAAAAACCCCCAATTGATTAGCAAATCAAGGCAGGGCACTTCCTTCTTTGGAAAAGAAGTTCCTATTTTCAAAGTTCTTCCAAGCCTGGAGATTAGGGAAGTGGAAGAGACTGGGAGTTGAATTTCTGTTCCTGTGTGCAAGAACCCCTCTGGCCATGCTCACAGCTGCCTCACAGCCTCTGTAGGCAGGGCCTCTGTGCCGGCTGTGCATTCCGCTGAGCAACAGTCTTTAAATACATATTCAGTTCCCAGAAACGGAAGTACTCTTCAGAAAGAAGAAGATTAAAAGAAAGTTATGTTTCAAAAAAGGTTGAAGGGCCTGAAAGAAGAGCTTGAGCCTCGAGTGTTCCAAACATTAAGCCTTTCTGGGGCTTAATCAGTCTGCAAAAAGCTGCAGCATCCGAATTCCCATTCTCTGCCGGTTGTAAACATCAAGGAGACTTTTAATCCCAGCACTCGGGAGATAGAGACATGTGAATCTCTGTGAGTTCGAGGCTGCCCTGCTCTACAAAGCAAATCCCAGGACAGCCAGGGCTACATGGTGAAACAAGATGGTGGAGTAGGGAATATAGCTCAAGGCGGGTGGAGTGCTTGTGTCGGATGTGTTAGGTGATAGGTTCAATTCCAAGCACCACAAAAAATAGAAATAGGAGTGGAAAGGGAACTTTTGGTTCTCTCCACTGCCTCACAATATGAAGCACATAGCTCTAAACTCAGCCTCCACACTAGTCGGGAGTGGGTAAAAGCCTTGACGTGAAGGTTCCTTCCATCCCTGCCCGTCTTAATCCGAGCCTAACAATGACTCACTCCCTGGAGGCACCAAGCCCAGTCCACAAAGAACATGGACGGCCAGGCTTCTGCCTAGTGCGCAGGTTCTACCTCGGACCCCACCTCTTTCCTTCCATTCCTCGCTCCTCCAGCAGAGGGCGCAGGCGCCGAGTTTCCTCTGGGCCCCGCCCCGGGGTGGCCACGCCCCGTCCCTGAGGGTCGGGGCGGGAGCAGTGGGCGTGGAAACTCGGTCCAGGCTTTCCGGGAGCTGCGGGGGCACGCGGGTGCTCGTGAGCTCGCGCGCGAGTTTGGAGAGGCGTTGGGGCCGGGGGTTGGGGTGGGGGGGGTGGCGGCGGTCGCTGCGGCCGCCCGCGGCACGTCGGTCTCACGGCGCGCGCCCCCGCGCCGCGCCAGGCCGCGCTCGCGCTCCGGCTCGCGCTCGCGCCCGCGCAGGGGCGCGCCTCAGGGCGGGCGCCTCCCTCTCACACTCCCTCGGCTGCCAGCGCCGGCGGTGGCTCGCCGGAGAGGCCCCTCCTTCTCGCCCCGCTCACTTCTCTCGCTCGCGGCCGAGCGGGCTCCGGACCCTCCGCTGGCCATGGCCGGCAACGTGAAGAAGAGCTCGGGCGCCGGCGGCGGCGGCTCGGGGGGCTCGGGCGCGGGCGGCCTGATCGGGCTCATGAAGGACGCCTTCCAGCCGCACCACCACCACCACCACCTCAGCCCGCACCCTCCCGGCACGGTGGACAAGAAGATGGTGGAGAAGTGCTGGAAGCTCATGGACAAGGTGAGCGGCCTGCGGGGCGGGCGGGCGGCGCCGGGTGGGCGTGGGCGGTGGGGAGGGAAGGAGGGAGGGCGGCAGGCAGGCAGGGAGGGCGGGCTGCCGCCGTTGGCAGTTGGGAACGTTGAGGTGTGGGGGAGCCAGACAAAGATGGGGTGGGGGCTGGGGGAGGGCCGGTCACCGCGACACCCGGGCGGAAGTGCGATGGGGGCGCGGAGCTTGGGGATGTGGGTCGCCCAGTGGGCCCTGGGAGGTGGGCCGGCGGATGGGCGTGGGGGTCTGCCGGCTTGGGCTCCGGGTTGGAAGAGGAGTCGCCCTGGGTGAGGGACCTGGGGTCAGGGGACAGGGCGACCGGACTGACTGCGGTCTGGGTGAGGTTATAGTTTTCTTCCTCATTAAGATGTAACACGAAGATCAAAGAAAGAGGTGGGTTTAAATGGGGGCCGGGAAGGAACTTCCCTTCGCCGCTAAGGATGGCTTAAGTTTTCTGTTGTCTCGCGAAGTGTTGGATGCAATCCATCGCTGGTGCTGAGACGGGCACTGGTGAAACCGCGAGTTTTGGTTAGAGCCATTATCTTTCCAAAGGTGGCCTGGCTGAGCGTGCTACATTGCGGTCTGACTAGTACCGAACTTCCTCCCTGCACTCAGTGCTTTTAGCTGGGCTGTATGTAGGGTTTGGTTTTTGTAACGGGCCTGTCTGTGATTTCGGAACCTGACTTTGAGCTTGGTTTCATGAACCCCTTTGGTAATCATTTTAAAAGCAGGTGCGGGCTGGGGTGAACACTTCTATGGTTAGCGCTTTAAGCCTGTCATTCGGGAGAACCTTACTTCCTTATAATTGTGTCTGTATAATGTAGTCTTGTTGGCTCAAGTATTTAAAAGTGTACACACAATCTCTTAATATTTTGTTCGAATTCAATGCGCTGTTTCCTTGATTCTTAACATATTCATTAATTTTTCAAAATCCCTACTGCAGATAAATGTGATTAGGAGGATCTGGCATGGAAGCAAATGGTGTTATTTCCTCCAGGGTAAACTTGGTTTCTTTGGTTCCTCTCTGGGCCCAGGTTCCTCTTCTGTAAAGTTCTCCATGGGTTGTTTTGGACTAGAAACAGCCAATAAAATTATTATGAAGCACTTGGCAAATGTAACTGCTATATAAATGCTTAACAAGTCCTGTGTGAGAATTAACACTCTTGCAGTGCATACCAGTGGTTTCAGAGTCACTTTTCCAGGACTGATTTTCCCTACCTTAAGTAATTTGAATTGTGGGAGCCCTCCTCCCCCGTCCCAACTGTTATTGTAATTAATGACATAGGTACTTGTATGGTGATTATTTTGATGTTGTGGAACTGAACTTTATTATTGGAAATTATAAAACGACTATAAAGATGTGCTGACATCTTGTTTGTTTCTTTTTCTTTTTAATTTAATTTAATTTTATTTTATTCTTGTGAGTGTGGATGTTTTGTGAGCATGTATGGCTGTGCACCACATGCATGCAGTGCCCTTGAGGCCAGAAGATGTTGGGTCCCCTGGAACTGGAGTTATGGATGATTGTGAGCCACTATATGGGTGTTGGGAATTGAACCTGGTCTTCTGCATGAACAAGTACTCTTAACCATTGCCCCATCTCTCCAGCCCCAATATAACTGTGGCTGTCTGAAGATGCTGGGGAATGAATCCTTGTTTGCTTCTTGAGACAAGCTTTCACTGTATCTCAGGACGGTCTGGAACTCAGAGCAATCATTCGAAGCCTCAGTCTGTCTAGTGCTGCCTAGATGCATGTGTTGACATCTTTAAAAAGAAATTGAATGTCTTTACAATCTGAAGTTTATAGGTTTATGTTTTGGGAGCTTAACTTTTGCGGACTCCTGGTTTAGAAAAATCGTTTCATTTCTAGTTAGTTTCCCATATAGGACGTGGGAGTGGGTTCATTGTAGCAAAGTGATACTGATTATTGACTTCCTTAAAATGATGTTTCTGTAATGAAAGATAGATTATAGCAAGTCCTAATCTATATGGTAATCCAAACAAACCCTCCCTTACTTTATGTCTTACAATTTCTTCACTTGTGAGTATTGAATTCTGAGTTTTCCTAGATACATTTAATCACTTATGGTCTCAGAGTTTTGAGAGAAACTGCATTTAGGTTTTAGTAGATTCAAGGACAGTAGACTTTTAGCTTTTCCATTTTAGTTTAGGAAGGCAGGATGTTTTATTCTTTACTGATTGTCTCTGAAGATGGTTTCAGTAATGTGTCCCATAACATATTATGAATTGTACTGAAATGAAAGCTCAGTCCTTTCTCACATTAAGCCTGCAGGTTTGTACCACTTCTCAGACTTCCAGATTTTCTTAATACTTCTGTATTAAGTATTATTACTTAGTACTTACCTAATACTTGCTAGGTTGCACCATCTCTATTGCCTTTGGAGTTTTAGGGTTTCTTTTTACTTAATTTTTTTTAAGATCTTTTAAAAATATACATTATTCATCTTGTGTGCATATGTGTGGATGTTTTTGTGCATGCCATAGCCCATGTGTTGAGGTCAGAGGACAACTTGTGGGAATTGGTTCACTCCTTCCATCAAGTGAGTTCCAATGTAGCTCTACCATCTTGCTGCCCCCCTTTTGAAGTCTTTAAATGGAGTCACTATACCTTTTTATCTTATATGTATGAGTGTTTTCCCTGCATGCATGTATATGTATCCCATGGTATGCCTGGTGCCTGTGAGAGGGCCAAAAGGAGTCTGATCCCCTGGACATGAAGTAATAGACTGTTGTGAACTTCCATGCAGGTTTTGGAAATTGAACCCTAGTGTTTTGCAAGAGCAGCAAGTGCTCTTAACCATTGAGCCATCTCTCCAGCCCCTTACTTCATCTTTCTGATAGGTGGAATTATGTAGTAAGTCCCGAGTCATCATTTCATAACTGTTTTGTTCTTGTAAAAGTTAGATGTGTGTTATTCCAGCCTGCTACTAGTCAGTTTACAGAGTTAGCCCTAGGTACTGGTGGTCTCCTTCCTTCCCCCAATATTGGATGTCTGTAGCTGATATAAGTTGTGGGCTTTGCTTCACATAGGCCCAGTTTGCTTAGCCATGTGGGACTTAAACTTGCTAGGAAAAAATGCTTGTGTTATAACACCCCTTAAACAAAAATGGGACATGACCAATTTTTTTCTGTGTCGTCCCCCGGCCCCCCGTCTTACCAGGATATTGTAATATTTGCCGAATTATTTCTCTGTAAAGAAATTGGTTAGTACATTAAAGACTAGGTAGGGAAGAAAACTCATAAATGGCCTATCCTCCCTATTGTCTTTATAAAATTCAGTGACTTTTTTTTAACTTACGTGTGTGTGTGTGTGTGTGTGTGTGTGTGTGTGTGTGTGTGTGTGTTTGGACACACCCACACACCCCTCAACGTGCACATACATACACATGCTATGATAGACATGTGGAGGTTCGGTGACAG
The DNA here is from genome assembly GCF_903995425.1 of Onychomys torridus. NCBI lineage: Eukaryota > Metazoa > Chordata > Mammalia > Rodentia > Cricetidae > Onychomys > Onychomys torridus. The sequence goes on along the minus strand of NC_050449.1, from coordinate 37,620,238 downwards.
CTTCTCTTCTTTCTCCATATGGGTTCCAAAAATAAACCAAGGTTGTCAGCCCTAGAGGCAAGTTTCTTTCCCAGCTGAGCCATCTTGCTGCCCCAAAAAATGTAGCAGTTTTTAAACATGGTTTTACTTCTCTTCATTATGAACATAGCAGTTTCCAGTCTTGGGGTTTTTTGGGTTTTTTTTTGTTTCTTTTTGTCTATCGACCATTGAGCCTTGGCAGAAGCAAAGGGAGAAGTCAAGCCAGTGAGAAAACTATTATGAATGGAACATGTGGCAGCTGTACAAGGACACTGTGGATTTCCCAGAGCTAAGCACGTGTCCTTTTGACATTGTTCTGAGGGATTCTGTGAATAGACAGCCAGAAATAAACAAAAGGCAGCCACTTTTGAAGACTATAGAAAGTAAAATTTGCCAGACTAGAGGACAAGACTAAGCAGAAAAGTGTTTACCCTCTAGGTTTAGTTTTCTTTCTTGTTTTTAAGACTGAGTCTTGCTATATAGCTTTGGCTTACTTGATATTCACTATGTAGCCCAAGCTGTCCTCAAACTTCTCAAAATTCTCCTGCCTCAGCTTTTCATGTTCTGAGTTTACAGGAGTATGCTACCAACACTCAGTGCTTTTGGAAAAAACAAAATTCTTTTTATTTAAAAAAAAAAATTTTTTTTTTTGTTTTTGTTTTTCGAGACAGGGTTTCTCTGTGTAGCTTTGCGCCTTTCCCTGGACTCACTCTGTAGCCCAGGCTGGCCTCGAACTTGCAGAGATTCACTTGCCTCTGCCTCCTGAGAGCTGGGGTTAAAGGCTCCCACTGCCTGGCATTACTTTTGAAAAATTTTGATGAATTATTTTTTTAATTAATTATTTTTTGATCTAGGGTCTCTCTCTATGTAGTCTTTACTGTCCTAGAACTTGCTATGTAGAGTAGGCTGGCCTCAAACTCATAGAGATCCTCCTGCCTCTGCCTCCTGAGTGCTGGGATTAAAGGTGAAGGCCACTATGCTGGGTTTCGTTTTTAAAGCTCAGCAGAATGCATTTGTGCCTAGGAGGTTAACTGACTGCCAGTGTAAAATTCTCTTAAGTCATAATGGCTTTTGATGTGTGTTAACTCTTCACTTGAATTATTCACAGAGGACCCTTTTGGAACTCCTTTTAAAAGGCTACAAATGCTTAAGCCATTTTCTTTCCTTAGAGAGTATATTAATATTGAGAATATACCTACCTCTGTATTTTCTTTATGGTCAGTGTTAATGTTCCCTGGTTGAGGACTTGAAGTTCAGTGGAATGCTGATTTCCCTGTTGATGCAGTGATTCATTCAAAAATATTTTGAAAAAAGCAGACATTTAATCTCTAAAACTTTTTTATTTGTTGGGTTTTGTTTGTTTGTTTGTTTGTTTTTGTTTTTGTTTTGAGGCAGGGTTTCTCTATATAGCCCTGCTGCCCTGGAACTCTCTTTGTAGACCAGGCTGGCCTTGAACTCACAGAGATCTGCTTGCCTCTGCTTCCTGACTGCCAGGATTAAAGGCATGCATCATCACACCTGGTTATAAGATCATGTTTTGACAAAGCACAAATAACATTTGTGCTAAGTGCTTTGTATGGGGCTGGAGAGATGGTTCAGTAGTGAAAAGCACTTGCTGTTTTTTTTGTTTTGTTTTGTTTTTTGCCCCCCCTCCCCCCAGGGTTTCTCTGTGTAGCTTTGCGCCTTTCCTAGATCTCACTTTGTAGACCAGGCTGGCCCCGAACTCATAGAGATCCACCTGCCTCTGCCTTCCAACTGCTGGGATTAAAGGCATGCGCCACCACCGCCTGGCTCACTTGCTGTTTTTGCAGAAGACTTGGGTTTGATTCCCAGAACCCACATGGTGGCTCACAATAGTCTGTAACTCCAGTTTCAGCTTCCAACTGTAACTCCAGTTCTAGCTTCTCTGTGTAGCTTTGCACTGCACATGTCGTACACGTACACACATGCAGACACAACACTGACACAAAATAAAATAAAAGTTTTTGTTTTTGTTTTTGTTTTTTTTTTTTTTTAAAGCGCATTGTACAATCTTGAAAATGTTCACTGTGTGTTTTGGAAGCCAAGTATGCTAGCTCAGTCTTGTAAATCTCTATACTTGAGAGTCTGAGGCAGGAGGTTTACTCCCAAGTCTGAGGCCAACTTAAGCTACAGAGTGAAACCCTAACTCAAAAACAAAAAACAAAACCAAAGAATTTTAGAGTTTTGTGCTGTAGTAAAAAGCTGCCTATTTTCAGTTCATTGTTGGTAAACACATTGTATGTTGTGGGCAGGGCATTCTTTGTAATGCTAATGAAATTTAAGTTTAATAATAAATAAGTTTTTTTTTTTTTTTTGTCTTTAAGGGACATGTATCCTCTCCCCCATATTAGGCACATGCTACATTTTAACTTCAACTTTAATAAGAAATAGGCTAATAAATACTTTCTTGAAAGATTTAGTGTGTGTGTGTGTGTGTGTGTGTGTGTGTGTGTGTGTATGTGCGCGCACACGCGCGGCCTGTGTTCTCTTAACTACCAAAGTAAGTTCTCTTAACTACCAACCCATCTCTCCTGCCCCACATATGTTTTAAAGTAGGAAGAATATATGAGTATATTCTTTTTTTTCTTTTTCTTTTCAGTCTCTGTAGAGGCTGTCAAAAATTGCCAATGCCGACTAAATTTCAAGTCGTCATGGCGGGGTATTGGGAAAAGTTTTCAATTAGCAATAATCGCGCCTCAGATAAACATCATTGGCTATGATACAGCCACTGCACAAAGTTTCTTGGTTTTTTTTGTTGTTGTTGTTCATTTATTCTCTGTGTATGAGGATTTTGTTTTGTTTTGTTTTCCTGAATGTATGTATATGTACCCTGTGCATGCCTGATACACAGAGTTTAGAAGAGGGCTTCAGATCCCCTGGGACTTGAATTAGGAATGGTTGTTGGCCATAATGTGGGTGCTGGGAACTGAACCTGGGTCCTCTATTGTAAGAGCAATAATTTCTCTTAACCCCTGAACCATCTCCATCTCTAGTCCTTCAATGTTGTGAATGTTTTGTTTAGGAGTTGTACTTGGCTTGGATTTCTTTCTTTAATTTAAGTTTAATAAAAAGACAAAGTTCTCTGTGTAGCTTTGGCTATCCTAGAACTCCCCCTGTAGACCAGGCTAGCCTCAGATTTAAAGATCTCTCTCCTTCCTTCTGTCTCCCAAGTGCTTAGAATAAAGGCTGCTGTCTTTGAAGGGGTGGATGCTATTGTAGAAGATTGGTCTTTGTATTCTTATTTTACCTAACGTATTGTTCTTCTGTGTTGGTTTCTGTAGACTGTACGACTGGGAAGGAAACTGGCATGGTCCAGGGTGGTAGAAATAATGCTATTGACTGCTGGCAGTCAGCAAAGGGTGATGTGAGGTCTGTCATTCTGCCTCCCTCCTGTATTTTTATTTTAATGCACAAACTGTTAAACTCCTGACAACATACAAATTCAGAAATGTGTCCCAAGTCAAGCAGAGGCTAAAAGACAGGTTTTGATGTTACTTAAATTGGAATTCAGCAGCAGTTCACACTGGTGCAGTCTTAGAAGTAAGGGTGTGTGTATGTGTGAGTGTGTACATGTGGTTTTTGTTTTGTTTCTAGACCAGGATCTAGTTATATAGCCTAAGCTGGCCTTGAACTCCTGATCCTCTTAAGTCTAAGCTTTTCAAGGTGTGTACTACCTCACTTGACTTGCCATTGTAGTTTTCCTGAATCACTGGAACTGCAGGTTCATGTTGTTGAACCTACCTACCATATGTCTTCCTCTTAATTCTGCTGCTCAAGTTGTATGGAAATGGGAGGAGAACTGTATACATTGGATGCCTACTTCATTGGCAGTGCGGAGGCCCTTTCACCCACATTTTATAAGATAGTTCTTATCTCTTTATAGGTGAGGGTATTGAGGCTCAGAGGCTAAGTTTTTTCAAGGTAAATGACTGAGGCTGAACATTTTGATATGACTGGTTGGTATAATCTTACCAAATATTAATTGAAAACTTAAATTTAGTCTGTCATATCTCCTAAGCAATTTTCTGAAATCTCTTAATCACACTTGGTGCCTTGGTGGCTGCACTTTAGTCTAATTGACCTTTGTATCCTTCATAGTCCTTAGGTAAATCCCGACTCATTGGCACCTTAGGACTGCTGAGGTTGTCTTCTTGTTGACTACTCTTCTGCTGATTCTACAGACTGGACTATTTCTGTGATTTCAGCTCTTAGTGTAAATAGCACCTCATAGAAACCTGTCTGTTTTGTTTTAAAGCAGTCACCCAGCACTTTGCTTTATTACCCTACTTTCTCTGCAGAGCGTGATAACCTGTCAGATTCAAGGACCTTGTCTTTTCACTTCATTTCCCAGCATATGACATGTATATTGAGAAAAATTGAAACCATCAGGCTTAGTTTAACCACCTCCGTATCTACATATTTGTTGCTGTCTAAACCCATTCTGGTTCCCTTTCTTCTAGTTGTAGGAGGTGTCTGCTTAGATGGTGTGGTCCTTCTGACTTGCATTCTAAGTTTCATTTCCTATTGTTTTACCAGGAATTTACTATCACTCTCTTTTTCTCTCTTTGTTCTCAATGTGCAACATGTTCAGCTTTCTCTAAAAATATAAACCTGGGCTGGGGAGTGGCTCAGTTAGTACTGCTTGTTTAGTGTATATGAAGATCCAGGTTCTATTCCTAGTACTACATAAGAAAGCAAACAGAATGGTGTCACATACCTGTAATAATGGCCAGCATGGGATGAGACCTTGTCTTAATAACAAAAAGTCTTCAATCACAAGACTTTTGTGGTCTTTGTTGAGTCTTTTTAATTGGCACATTAAAAAAAAAAATACATACTTAGGGCGTATGCTAAGTTCCTAGTTGCTTAGTGTCAGCCTTCCCTCTACCCAAGATGCACTGTATGCATCTTGCTACAGTGGAACAGTTTTTTATTATAAAGTGTATTCTGAGCCATAGCATCAAATTACAGTGAGGTTTGGAATGTAAGGCAAATTGGGAACCATTTGTTTCTTAATACAAACTTTTAACTATCCAGCTTAGAATAGAATGGCCTTTTTTCTTGGTTAAGTTGTTCCTTTTTCAGTACTTCATAGAATGAGTAGCTTCCTAAAATAATGTTAAAATATTTATGCATCAAGTATTTTTGATGATGTAGCTTGTCTTTATTTGCTAGCCTTACAAAGAGCTATTTTCCAAGTGTACCAGAAATGATCTGCTGAGAATAAAATAAATAGTTTTAAAACCTATGTTTTATATAGTTTTAAAGCCTTTTCACTTGAAGAGTCCATAATGGTTGGCTATTAAATTGGAATTTTGCAGTTTTTTTCTTGTTTGTTTTTGTTTTATGGAATCAGGGTCCTCTTGTAGTTCAGGCTGGCATGGATCTACTTGCTTCTGCCTCTTAGTATTGGCATTATATTGGGAGAATTATAGGTGTGTGCCATCACACCTGGCAGCTGGGATCTATTTTAAGGAAACATGCCTAAGCATGTATCTCACCATGATACTCTTCATGAAGAGTTGAAAACAATGTAATTCAAATAGGAAGGTTAGGTAGCTAAGATATATTTATTGAATGAATAATTTAAATGTCACAAATTTATAACATGCTTTTGGCAACCACAAGAAGGTCTGTCTGCAAGTGCTCTGCCAGTGATCCTTTTTTTAAAAAAATTATTTACTTTTTATTTATATGCATTGGTGTTTTGCCTGCAGGTATGTCTGTATGAGAGTGTCATGTCAGATCTTGGAGTTACAGTGTTGAGTTGCATGTGGGTGCTAGGATTTGAATCTGGGTCCTCTGGAAGTACCCTTAACTGCTGAGCCATCTCTCCAGCCCCATCTGTTAGTAGTCTTTAGCTATATATATACCCTTGCCTAGTGCTTTCTTTTCTTCCCTTCTCGTTTCATCCCTCATTCCTCCTCTTCCCCTTTCTTTTTTTGTTTTTGTTTTTGTTTTTTGAGACGAGTCTTATGTATCCCAAACTGGCCTTAAACTCTTGATCCATCTACCTCCACTTCCTGAGTGCTGGATTTACAGAACTGTGCCATTACACCCAGCTAATACAGATATTTACTCTATTCAAAATTTTCGTTTTGCAATTTTATAGTTTTTGACATCCTGTGGTTAGGTCTCTGTACTGATTGTAGTTTGTTGTTTGTTTTGTTTTTTTTTTAGTGGTAACAGGGATGGATGTAGGTTAACCAAGTATGTAGATCTTGTTGGGTGAATTATTATATTTTCTGGACAACACATTTGGAGACAGTATGGAACATTATCATTCCTTCTGGTCTAGACAACTTTGTGGAGCCTGGTATCTTTGTGCATGTCTGAAGTCCCCATTCTTTCATTTCTGGATTTTTTTATTTTTTATTTTATTTTAACTATGCTTTGTAATCCAGGCAGGCCTTGAGTTTGAGGCAATCCTGCAACAGACTCCTGAGCTCTGAAATTATAGATATACTCTACCATACTTAGCTTAACTCATCTGTTTCTAACCAGACACTGGCAGTTAACAAAGTTAGAAGATACAGAACATTTATCTAGGCTAGTGGGTTTTTTTTTTTTGTTTGTTTTGTTTTGTTTTTTTGTTTGTTTTGTTTTTTTTTTTAGCTGAGGATCAAACCAAGGGCCTTGTGCTTGCTAGGCAAGCGCTCTACCACTGAGCTAAATCCCCAACCCTAGGCTAGTGGTTTTTAACCCATGGGTCACAACCCTTTTGGGGTTCCACATCAAATATTTACATTATAATAGTAGCAAAATTACAGTTATGAAGTAGCAATGAAATAATTTTATGGTTTGGGTCGCCACAACATGAGGAAATCTATTAAAGGATCTCAGTATTAGGAAGGTTGAGTATCAAGGACTCTAGGGATCCAGCCCCTGGATAGTCCCTTCCCAGGGTCCGGGAAGAATCTACAACCAGCTGATAATTAATCATTTGAATAAAAGAAATGAATCTACGTACACAAAACTCCTTAGTCCACACCTGTAATCCCAGCACTTGGGAGGCAGAGGCAGGTAGATCTCTGAGTTCAAGGCCAGCATGGTCTACAGCGAGTTCCAGGACAGCCTCCAAAGCTATTATTCTGTGTCAGTTACAAGCTTCTATTCTTCTCTCATATTTAGCTCCTTTCTTGCCTGATTTCTCTCTACACTTATCTGTGGTCCCCTCTGGGTTCTATCTTAATTCTTTCATCTTAGTTCTGCTTCTTCTAGGTTCTCTCTCATCCATCTAATTCTTTCCCATATCATCTCCTTTCCCATCTCTCCTTCTCTCTCATCTGTTTCTTCCTCATCTTGTTCTTCCCCATCTGGCTCTTCTTCATCTTCCATCTCGTTCCTCTAGTACTCTCTTCTAGCTCTTCAACCTCGTTCTTCCTCATCTCAGTTTGTTCCTCTCCAGTTCTTACCCATCTAGTTCTTCCATTCTCTTTTCTCTTCTCTGTCCTCCCTTGTCCTGGGAGTCCTTGTATATATACACTTACAAGCAGTAATCCCTTGGCAATGCAAAGCCAGGCTTCCAGGGTCAAATGGAGGGATGATAAGAATCACATAGAGGGGCAATAACCATTAATTATCATGTGCAACCCCAAAGGGAAGTGACCAATGGGGAAATGAATTGACTAAAGGCTAAATTCAGGTAATATCAAAAAAGTGGGCTCTTATGTGCTCAACTATAATCTTAAACGCAATTGGTAGAAAATGTTAAGAATCTATAAGTTGCTAGGTCAATGGGAGAAAATAAAACTGTCTTCTTTTTTCCTGTGGCTCCTATCTGTCCAAGCTATCTGCCATTTTTCTGCAGGGTGGGTGAAAGTGTGCTTAGTCATTAGGTAACCTATGTACAGCTAGATACCTCTGGTGCTAGTTAAAGGGAGATCTGGAACTAGTAAGATTTGGGAAAGGAGGAAGTAAAGCTTAATTGGCACATCCGTCAGGCCTTCTCAGACAGGTAGGTAGCCTGGATGCTTAAGTCTGTTCTTAGAGAGTACAGAGGTTTCTCTGGTAAGGTACTTTCCTCCATCTGGGGATGGACCTGGCTGGATGCTGCCAATGATGATAATTACAGGGAGGCTTGAACTGGGGTTCTGGCTGAGCATAGTTGTCAGCACAGAAAGTTATCTAAATATTCCTAGAAGTGATTAGGTAAGGAGTTAGAGGTATATAAAGTTAGTAAGGCTGTAAGAAAGGAGGGTTTGAGCTAAATTGTGTAAAGCTATTACTTAAGGTCCACCTGACCTAGGCGGTGTCTCCTTGTGGAATTCACCTTAAATCAGGAGACTTTCATGTGGACTGTTATTACTGCTAGTCCTTGAAAGTGGCTAAGGGAGATACCTGATTCCAGAGAAAGCCTTTCCTGAGTCTGTTCTCCAAATACCTGGAATGTGTTTGTCCAGAGAGTGATCAGTCCACACTGTTAGCCCTTCTTAGGGAAAAGTCAACTGGGAAAACTATGAAGGTACACATGATTTTCATAACAGAAGACAGCTGATATATATAAATAAATAAAGCCAAGTAACACCAAAAGCTCCTTGGGATTTGGCTTCCTCTGGAGGAAATCCTTGATCTCTCCAGGTAGTGACTTTGCCATAACCAGCTGAGTTTTTGTTTGTTTGTTTGTTTTTTGGTTTTTCGAGACAGGGTTTCTCTGTGTAGCTTTGTGCCTTTCCTGGAACTCTCTCTGTAGCCCAGGTTGGCCTTGAACTCACAGAGATTCGCCTGGCTCTGCCTCTTGAGTGCTGGGATTAAAGGCGTGTGCCACCAACGCCCCGCCTAAAGATTTATTTATTTATTATGTATACAGTGTTCTGTCTGCATGTATGACTGCAGGCCAGAATATGGCACCAGATCTCATTACAGATGGTTGTAAGCCACCGTGTGGTTGCTGGGAATTGAACTCAGGACCTCTGGAAGAGCAGTCAGTGAGTGCTCTTAACCTCTGAGCCATCTCTCCAGGCCCCTCCAGCAGAATTCTTATATATTTCTGCGGCCCACAGCAGTTCCCATTTTTTAGTTTAGTTAAAAAAAGTTTTCATTCTCTCTATGACAGTGAATATGTAGATAAACTTAAATTTGGAGATTTCTGAAAAAATGATAAGTAATAATTAATATTGATATTTAATCAGTATTGTACCTATAATATATATTTATAATCAATAGTCTATATAGAGGGCAGGCTGAGGATTAGTTTAATCATCTAATAGGTATAGCTGTATATAGTTAGAATATCTCTGTCTTCAAAAGGGAGCAGATGTGTAATCATAAAAAAAATCTATCCTGGGCTGGAAAGATGGCTCAGAGGTTAAGAGCACCATCTGTTCTTCCAGAGGTCCTGAGTTCAATTCCCAGCAACCACATGGTGGCTCACAACCATCTGTAATGAGATCTGGCGCCCTCTTCTGTATACATAATAAATAAATAAATCTTTAAAAAAAAATCTATCCTTAGCTAGTATGGCATAATATGGTCAAAAGTGTCTGAATACTATGATTGTGACTTATCAAAAAGAAATGGTTAGTTTGGAACATTAACTCTATCATAAGTTCATGGGCAGAACTTATACAATTAATAATAGAGCATTTTTTAAGGGCAGTCCAGCCCCTGGGCTGGAGAGTTTAGTTCAGAAAAAGGGGTACGTGACAAAGGGGGTTGTAGAAATCTCTCATGGTTACTTCCTGCTGACATGGGGGCAAAGCTGGGGGTCTTGAGACTTGGCATGCTGTGGAAACCTAGGAAGCACTGGCAGTTTCAGGCTCTGTGAGACACACAGTGTAGTAGAATGCTCTAGGAAGTGAAAAATTTTGAGGTAAAGTTCTGAACGATTAATTGAGCTTTAAGAACTGAGTCTAATGTTTGAGGCAGTCTCAAACTTTAAAATTACTAGTTCTGGATGATAGCCAAGTGGTTGAGTCAAAATCATTCATGTCAAGGAGGACAAAACAGGAAAGGGACCCTGAGAAACAATTGGGTTGGCTCCCACAAGGCCTGAGTTTTAGGAATAAGAATGAGACAGAAAGATCAGTTTACATAGGGGAGGAAACCCAGCCTTTAATCTGTTATTCTGTATTGGATTAAGATGATCTAAGATTCCTGATGTTGGTAGTCTGGCTAACTGGTAGAAGTAGAAGTAATCCTTTTTGAATAGCAGTATCACAATCAAAATTGTTTATAATTTTTATATAGTGACCAGCATTTAATTAAAAACAAAACAAAACAAAACAAAAAACTGGCCGGGCAGTCGTGCCGCACGTCTTTAATCCCAGCACTTGGGAGGTAGAGGCAGGTGGATCTCTGTGAGTTCAAGGCCAGCCTGGGCTACCAAGTGAGTTCCAGGAAAGACGCAAAGCTACATTGAGAAACCCTGTCTCAACCCCCCCCCCAAAAAAAAACCAAAAAAAAAAAAAAAAAAACACCAAAAAAAACTCCTAAGTATATTACAAGATGCAACTGAAAACCAATAGGTGACATTGTTTATAGAAACACAGGGAATACAGAAATTGATTATCAAGGACTTAAAATATACCTATTATTCATCTGTAACAAAAATTAAAAACTAAGTTGGCAAATGTTTTTTTTTTGTGTGTGTGTATACCTAAACCTTGTACATACTAGATAAGTGTTCTACCACTGAACTATGTCCCCAGCACTAAATTGATAATTCTTATAAGAACCATGAAATGATAAAGAATTCTAGAACTGAAGACACCGAAACCTATTATTAAATATCAATAGGTACTACTGGCCAGATTTTTTTGGGGGGTGGGTGGGATTCAAGACAGGGTAGCTTTGGCACCAGTCTTGGATCTCGTTCTGTAGACCAGGCTGGCCTGGAACTCACAGAGATCCACCTGCCTCTGCCTCCCGAGCGCTGAGATTAAAGGTGTGCTCCACCGCCACCTAGCCAGGCCAGATGTTTTAGTTTTAGTGTAAGTAAAGGCACTTGCTGTCAAGCCTGATGACTTGAGTTCTAAAGTTGGATCCCTGAGACCCACATGATGGAGAGAATCCAGTCCTGAAAATTGTCCTCTGATCTCTGTTCACATGCTATGACATGTGTATGCCCCTTAACCACCAGTGTAATAGAAAGTTTTAAGACAGTGGGTAAATTTAGGAGCATAAATTAGGCTGAAGAAAGAATTAGTACAGTAGAATGTAAGTAAGAGGAAAATTCCATACTGAGGTATTGAGACAAAAAGATAGAATGTAGTTGTAAGTATCCATAATTCAATTCTAGAAGAGTTCTGTGAAAGAATAGGCAGCGAAAAATTTTTAACAAGAAGTTGTGTGAGAAGTCTCCAAATTAAGAAAACCCACCAAACTACAAATTGAGGAAACCATCAGCATCAAACAGAAAAAGTACAAAACATTAGCTACTAAGTTATAAGGTAACACTGCTGAAAGCTGTTGTGGGATGCTGTTTATCTATCCTTAAGGAAATGTACACCAACCTCTGTTCATCCGGATAGGGAACTGACAAGTCCAGCATGGTAAACCGATGAGTTGATGTGTGTTTAATTTTAATTTTATGTGTCTGTGTGTCTGGTGCCCATAGAGGCCAGAAAAGGGTACACACTAGAACTAGAGTTTAAATTGTGAGCTGCCATGTGGGTGCTAGCTAGCAGTCTGAAGGGAGAGTCTTTAGAACCAGTGCTCTTAAGTAGTGAGCCATCATCTCTCCAGCCCCAAACCAATGAATTTTATTAAGGTCACTTACAGAGGTGCGGTAAGTGACCTTAGATTCCTTATAGGAGCAGAAATGACTCAAAGATAGCTGTGTTACCAAAGCCCAGCCCAGCATGGGTTCCAGTTCACTAAATCTGGGAACCTGCAGGCAGCTCAACAGATTGGATAATGTTTTTTCAAGGTAGCTCAGTTGGTTGGTCTCTGTTTCTTTTAGGCAGCTTAATTCATCTGAGTGTCTCTTGACAGTCATTACAGTTTTATTTGGTGGGGAGGAGGGACTTAGTGTACTTGCTGTGGAACAATCCTTTTCTACACTATGAATATGTATTACTCTCATTGGTCAATAAAAAGCTGACAGGCCTGTAGCTGGGCAGGAATTTAGGTGGAAAACCCAAACTGAGAATGACTGGAAGAAGGGTAGAATTAGGAGAGATGCCAGCCAGCTGCTGGAGGACAGGTAAAAAAACCACGAGCCACGTGGCAAAACATCTGATCATGATATCTGGTCAGTTTCAGAGACTTTCTGAAGCCTTTGAGTTTATTTCTTGCACTTACTTTTTTGTTTTTCGAGTTGGTAACTCAGGCCTAAAACTTGAGATATTCCTGTCTCTACCTTGGGTACTGAGACTGCAGATATGCTCAACCTTTCCTGATCCATGCCATTCATTTTAAATGACAATTAAAATGTTTTAAGATATTATAAAGTACTTAGGAGTTCTGGTTGGGTTTTTACTTATTTATTATTATTTAAATCAGATAAACAACACACACACACACACACACACACACACACACACAGGAAAAAAACCAAACCAGGGATGGGGATTTAGTTCAGTGGTAGAGTGCTTACCTAGCAAGCGCAACACCCTGGGTTCGATCCTCAGCTCCACCAAAAAAAAAACAAAAAAACAAAAAAAAAAAAAAAAAAAAAAAAAAGGCCTTACTATATAATCCTGGCTGACCAGATTTACCTGCCTCTGCTGGGATTAAAAGTGTGCACCACTATGCCTAACCAAGGGTTGCTGTTAATATACCCATCTGTAATACAGTTTACAGGATTAATATTACTTTTAATATTGTTTATATAGTTTAATGTTTTTTATTAATTCTTATAGATTTCCTTTTCATAGACAGTTACATATCATCCATATAATAAATTTGCTTTTTCTTTTGTTGTTTTTGTTCTTTGTTTTTAGAGACCAGGTTTCTCTGTGTGGCACTGGCTGTCCTGGAACTCGCTCTGTCGACCAGGCTGGCCTCTAACTCACAGAGATCTGCTGTCTCTGCCTCCCGAGTGCTAGGATTAAAGGTTACCATCGCCTGAAATTTCAAAATTTCAAAAATAAGAATGAATAAAACAAATGTTAGCTGGGCGTGGTGGTGGTAGGTGGTTCATACCTTTAATACCAGCACTAGGGAGGCAGAGGCAGATGAATCTCTGTGAGTTCTAGGACAGTCAAGGCTACACAGAGAAAAACCCTGTCTCAAAACAAAACAAAACAAAACAAAAAACAAGTAAAACAAAAACCAGGGTCTGGTTCCCACCACTCACATGATGGCTCACAACTATCTGTAACTCCAGTACCAGGCATCGATGACCTCTTCTAAACTCTGCATGTAGACATACAGTAATTAAAATAAAATTAATTATATATACATATGTAACTAAAATAAGAATAATTTAAAAATAACAAAAGATAGCCATCTAAAATATATCATTTAAGCCATTGTAGAGAATTCCTGTAGTCCTAGCACTTGGGAGGCTAATGCAGGAGGATCATGAGTCCAAGGGCAGCCTCAGCTACACAGTGAGACATTAGCTCAGTAAGAATAACAACAGGGAGCTGGAGCGATGGCTCAGATGTTAAGAGCACTTCCAAAGGTCCTAAGTTTAATTCCCAGCCACCATATGGTGGCTCACAACCATCTGTAATGAGATCTGCTGCCCTCATCTGCCTTGCAGGCAAACATGCAGACAGAACACTGTATACATACATAAATAAATAAATCTTAAAAAAAATTATTTAAAAAAAAGTGTGTGGGGGGGACTGGAGAGATGGCTCAGAGGCTAAGAGCACTGACTGCTCTTCCAGAGGTCCTGAGTTCAATTCCCAGCAACCACATGATGGCTCACAACCATCTGTAATGAGATCTGACGCTCTCTTCTGTATACATAATAAATAAATAAATCTTAAAAAAAAAAAAAAAAGAATAACAACAGCAGAAGACTTGAGAGATGGCACAGTAGTTAATGTCACTTGCTACTCTTCCAGAGGACATGGGTTCAAATCCCAGTATATGGAAACTCAACAACCATCTATAATTCCAGATTCTCTTCTGGCCTTCCTGGGTACCAGACATGAAAGTGTCTTACACACATGCAGGCAGAACATTCATACACATCAAAGAAAATTAAAAATTAAATGTAAAGAAAAGGGAGGAGAAAAAACCCCATACTGTTACATATGTATATTTGCGGTTATGAGGATGGCACAAATTTTATCTATTTATTTATTTAAACTTTGGCTTTTTTTGAGACAGTTTTTCCTTGGCTGTCTTGGAACTTACTCTGTAGACCAGGCTGGCCTGGAACTCACAAAGATCCACCTGCCTCTGCCCCCTTGATGATAGGATTAAAGTGCATCACCATGCCCAGTTCAGAGTGTATTAACGTGATAGTATTGTATTGCTGATCTGTTTCCAAGTTGGTTGTGTCAGTTTAAGTTGTTGTAGGCAGTATTTAAATGTGTCTTTTGCTCTGTTTCCTTGCCATTGGTTGGTGTGGCCAATTTGTTATTTGTCTGATTGTGATTATAGGGTTTTCAGTCTAGAATGAGTAATGGGGTTGGGTGCCATCTGTGTCTTTTATTATTGATACCATCTTTTGTAAGGATCCTGTTTTAAATCTTGACAGCTTGAGTATTAGATTATCTTCCTTAGTGACCTGTAGGTGTTGTTTATGTATCCTGCATATATTTATTTGGATCTATGCTCTAGGTATATGCTGCAGGTGTCTTCTGACTGGTTAATGATATTACTGTTTGACTGTTGTCTTTCTTTTGCTTTTATTTTTTATATTTTTAAAAAATATTTATATATTATGTATACAGAAGAGGGTGCCAGATCTCATTACAGATGGTTGTGAGCCACCATGTGGTTGCTGGGAATTGAATTCAGGACCTTTGGAAGAGCAGTTGGTGTTCTTAACCGCTAAGCCATCTCTCCAGCCCCTAATTTTTATTTTTTAGACAGGATCTTCTTATGGAGCCCAGGCTGCCTTGAGCTCACAGGTGTCCTACACCAATGCCCTAAGTGCTGTGATTTACAGACATATACTACCATGCTCCAACTTTTTTATGATATCTTGTTAAACAGAAGTTATTTCTTATTTTTTTCTTTGCCTCTCCCCGCTTTTGAAGTAGAATTTTTTTTCCCCCAGAGCTGAGGACTGAACCCAGGGCCTTGCGCTTGCTAGGCAAGCGCTCTACCACTGAGCTAAATCCCCAACCCTGAGTAGTAGAATTTAAATAATGTTTTCCTTTATGGTTTGTTGTTTTCATAGTTCTGTTTAGGGACAGCCTTTCTTCATTATGAATTTGTGCACTATAAAGTGCCCTAGACTTGCCATCCACATTTGGGTCTGTAATCCACAGAGATGTATGCATAGGCTAAGGTGATGGTTTGGTTCTTTTTTTTTTTTTTTTGGTTTTTCGAGACAAGGTTTCTCTGTAGCTTTGGAGGCTGTCCTGGACTAGCTCTGTAGACCAGGCTGGCCTGGAACTCACAGAGATCCGCCTGCCTCTGCCTCCTGAGTGCTGCGATTACAGGTGTGTGCCACCACCGCCTGGCGGTTTAGTTCTTTTTTATCCCATTGTGGATACTCAGTTATCCTGACAATTTTTTTTTGAGAAATGCTATTTCCTTGACACAGAGGCAAGGTCTATGTCTTTATGGTCTGTTTCTGGACTTTTTGACTTTGTGTCTTTTCCAGACATGGGAATAATTGGCATAAATAGCACAAATTAGACAATAGGAACAAATACAGATGACCAGTTTTTGTATGAAATAGATGATGGGCCATTTAGAAATAAAGGTTGTTATATTGGACTCTTAATCTAGATTTAAGAGCTGAGTGTGGTGACATATTCATGTAGTCCTGGCACTTGAGATACAAAGGCAAGGAGGACAGCCTCCATGACACCTCAAAACAATGGAAGCAGGGCTGCAGAGATGGCTCAGCGATTAGGAGCAGTTCCTGCTCTAGAGGACCTGGGTCTGATTCCCAGCACCCGCATATTGGCTGTAACTCCAGTTCCAGTAGACCTGACATCCTCTTCTGGTCTCCATGGGCACCAGACACACACATAGTGCATATATATGCATACAGGAAAAAGACATAAAATAAAAATAAAGTGAAAAAAAAAAACCACAAAACAGCCAAACCCCTCAAACACAAATCTCATTTTAAAAGAGACCCACTTAAAACAGAAACTCAGGAAATTTGAAAGTGAAAGATGAGAAAAAGAACTACCAGCAAATCCTGAGATTCTGAATTTACTGATAAAAGGTGATAGGTGTATGTAATGTAAAGAGCATTTTCATTTTCTTAGGAAGAAACGGGCATCTCAGTTACTTTCAAGCGTTGCTGGGCACAAGGCCTTTTTATGTTCTTGTTCCTTAGTGGCTTCCAAGATTCAAGCCTATATGTCTTCCAGGATGGCCATGTCCTTACTGTTTGCTTCTGTACTCCTGGGAAATTTTATTTTTTCTTGCTTTTGTTTGTTTGTTTGTTTTGTTTTGTTTGTTTGTTTTTTCCAAACAGGGTTTCTCTGTGTTAACAGCCCTAACTTCCTAGCTGTCCTGGATCTCACTCTGTAGACCAGGCTGGCCTCAAACTCAGAGATCTGCCTGCCTCTGCCTCCCAAGTGCTGGAATTAAAGGAGTGCACCACCACTGCCTGGCTCCCTTTCTTCGTTCCTTCGTTCCTTTCCCCCCTCTTTCTTCTTTTTTTTCTTCTTTCTTTCTTTCTTTTTTTTAATTTTTTTTATTTTTTTAAGATAGTCTTTTACTATGTAGCCTTGTCTGGCTTGAACCACTCTATGAAGACCAGTCAGGACTCAATCTCACAAATCCATTTGTCTCTGCCTCCCAATTGCTGAGATTGAAGGGATGTACCACCCCTGGCTGGAATTTTCTTTCTTTGTTGAGGGGTCAGCTGTCAGTTATACATGTGTAAGTAAATTTTATTTTTCTTTTCTTTCTTTCTTTTTTTTAAGACCAGGCTGGCCTTGAACTCTCAGATATTTACCTGCCTTTGCCTGGGATTAAAGTGTATGCCACCATACCCTGCCTGCTGTATTTTATTTCATCTGGCATATTTTCACACGTTTGTGGGAGATTCTACCGTCATCCCTGGTTGTGCTGTCTGTACTATTAATCTTTCAGAGAGTTTTTTGTTGCCCCAGGTTCTGGGGTTGAACTCACAGTATGTGTATGGTAGGCAGGTGCTCTGCTACTGAGCTATACTCCCCAAGTCCTCTCACACACAGAGTTTGAAGAGATGGCTTGGGGCTGGAGAGATGGCTCAGGGGGTTAAGAGTGCATACTGTTATTGCAGAAGACCTAAATTTGGTTCCAGCAAGGTGGCTCACAACTGCCTGTTATT
Source organism: Onychomys torridus (assembly GCF_903995425.1). NCBI lineage: Eukaryota > Metazoa > Chordata > Mammalia > Rodentia > Cricetidae > Onychomys > Onychomys torridus. Next base: position 37,602,846 of record NC_050449.1, on the reverse strand, counting down.
CTAGTTCCAGGGGATCTGACTCTCTTCTGGATTCTGTGGGTACCTGCACTCACATGCACATGCACACTCATACATGTAACTTAAGTAATTCAGAAAACCACCCATCTGTGTAGGAGGGCCAGTAGTACAGAATGATTGCCTATGGCATTGGGTTACAGATAATTTATTATCCTCACATATCTTTCATATTTATGCAAACGGCACATATTTCATAGCTCATAACTTAAAAAGGAAAGCTGTCCTTAAGGTCCTCTGAATAATAGCCCTTTTTTTCCCTTTGTTGCAGGTGGTGCGGTTGTGTCAAAACCCAAAGCTGGCGCTCAAGAACAGCCCACCTTATATCTTAGACCTGCTGCCTGACACCTACCAGCATCTACGTACTGTCTTGTCAAGATATGAGGGGAAGATGGAGACACTTGGAGAAAATGAGTATTTTAGGGTGTTCATGGAGAATTTGATGAAGAAAACTAAGCAGACTATAAGCCTCTTCAAGGAGGGAAAAGAAAGAATGTATGAGGAGAATTCTCAGCCTAGGTAATGGAGAAATACTGCACAAATATTAATTCAGGTCTGTGACTGTCAGATGGTAAAGTTAGAAATAGTTGAGTTGCTTTGAATTTTGTTTTAATGGGAGTAGAAAGCTCACATTTGATATAAAGGGTTTTGGTAGGCATTTGGCCATTGTTGGATCAGATTTAACTATGAAAGAAAGTGATTTATACTCATGAAAAAACATTGCAGGCAGTAGAGCCTTTAGGGATTACTAAAGATAGCAGACATTTGTGTGTAGATGAGAGTTTGAAAGAGGGTTGAGGTTAAGCTGAGGTTGAGGAGAAAAGATGAGATCTTAGAAGCTGCAGCAGATTGGCAAATCACAAATCAGATAAAGGCAAAGAAGATAGTGCTTGAGATTGCTTTTTTTGTTTGTTTGGTTTTTTTTTTCAAATTTTATTTATTTATGTTAATTTTTGAGACACGGTTTCTTTGGAACTCACTCTGTAATCCAGGCTGGCCTCCAACTCAGAGATCCGCCTGCCTCTGCTTCCTAGTGCTGGGATTAAAGGCGTCTAGTGTTTAATTTTTTTTTTTTTTTCAAGACAGGATTTCTCTGTAGCTTTGGAGTCTGTCCTGGAACTAGCTCTGTAGACCAGGCTGGCCTTGAACTCACAGAGATCCACCTGCCTCTGCCTCCTGAGTGCTGGGATTACAGGCATGCGCCACCACCGCCCAGCTTTTTTTTTTTTTTTAAAACTGAGGATCGAACCCAGGGCCTTGTGCTTGCCAGGCAAGCGCTCTACCACTGAGCTAAATCACCAACCCTGCATTTTAAAAATTTTAATAATGCTTTTTACACATATGCAGGTGTGTGTGTGTGTGTGTGTGTGTGTGTGTGTGTGTTATAGTGTATAGGTAAAGGGTTCTTTGTCTCCCTCCACCATGTGGGTTTTGGGTATTGAACTCAGATCATTTGACAGCAAGTTCCTTTACCTGCTGAATCATTCCTTCAACCTCTATTTATTTATTTATTTATTTATTTATTTATTTATTTATTTATTTATTTATGTTTTTATATGGAACGCTTCACGAATTTGCGTGTCATCCTTGCACAGGGGCCATGCTAATCTTCTCTGTATCGTTCCAATTTTAGTATATGTGCTGCCGAAGCGAGCACTTTTTTTTTTTTTTAAATAAAGCAAATTGAACTAAAATTTTCTTTACGTGTAAGAATAATTTTTAACTAGAATAAATAGAGGCAAACACACAATACCCGCCTTCCCCTGGTGTTGGAGGTGGAACCCAGGGCCCCATGCATGCTAGGCAGGTGCCCTGTCACCAAATGCTATGTTACATGTTACTAGCTTGGTTGTAAATACCTCCTGGAATAAACTAGATTATAGGTTTTATCCAGTTGAAAACAAATATTAACTTATCTGTAGCAGATAGTATAAATTCCAGTCGTTCTTTTCTGCCCTAAATGCTGAGGATGGAACCCAGGACTATTGAGTACTAGGCAAGTACTGTTCAGCTGAGCTATATTTCAGCTCTCCACCCGGAGTTTTTTTAGCAAGTGATTTAGTCCTCTTATCCCTGCCCTGGTTATTTTGAGACAGGTCTTACTGTGTTTCTGAGGCTAGCCTGAAACTCCCCCTTATAGCCCAAGCTTGCCTAGAACTCACTATGATCATTTTGTCTCAGCCTCCTCAGCTACTGAGATTGCAGCTGTGGGCCACCATGTTTTTGCTAGGGTAACTTTTTCTTTTTTGAGTGGACTCATTGTAGCCCAGGCTGGCCTATGTGTATCCTGAGCTGGTTTTGGAAATGCATACTTTAAAAGAGCTTATCCTGGTTTACTTTTTACTACTGCTCTCCTGGTTTAGTTTCTCAAGTCCTAGATAGAGTAACTTCCTTTTGAGGAGTGTCTTGAATATGAATAGTAATTTTTTAACAGGTTACTGTGCATGATTCCCTTAGTAACCTGAATGGTGTTTCCTACTCTTTTGGCTTTGTTGACTTAGATTTTGGCAATTCCATCTTAAAATTTTTTTGCCATATCATTTTTGCCTTTACTATAACAAATTATTCAGATATAATATTAATCTTTTCTTTTTGGAAAGGTTTTCTAGTGACTAAATTCCGTCTGTAGAAATGTCTTACTTTCGGTTTACATGCAGGTGTGTTTTAGTCTACTAAATGTTTAGATTTTTATGGACTTGTTAAAATGAAACCTTAAGGGTAGGGGAGATGGCTGAGTGGGTAAAAATCTTCAGTGCTGGAGGAGGTAGGAGTAGAGAGAACCCAGAGGCTCATAGTCAGTCCTGTTTAAAGGTGGTGAGCTCCGAGTTCAGTGGCAGACCCTGTCTGTATACATGCACACTCTTAAGTGAACACACATGGATATAATGTGCACATATGCAAATGAGACTTTAAGACTCTCATAGCATGCACAAGGCCCTGGTTTCAGTCTCTAGTTAATCATTTTATATTGTTTTTGTTCGTTTTTCCAGTACTAGGGATCAAAGAATTGCAGTTGGCTTTAAAAATCAACTTAAGTCATTAAGGAGCAAAACTTAAAAATGTATTTGTCGGGTTGGTAGAGTAGAGTGCTTGCCTAGCAAGCGCAAGGTCCTGGGTTCGGTCCTCAGCTCTGACAAAAACAAAAACAAAAAACAAAAAACAAAATAAATAAATGAATAAATTTAAAAAAATGTATTTGTCAGCTATTTTAAACTAGGTTCTCATTTTAGGAGATGAGAAGAGAGATACTGAAATACAATGTAATGTGTCAAGGATTTAATAGGATATGTACAGATTGCTGTGAGAATGCAGTTTTATCTCTTGGATGGCATCAGAGATGACACAGGAAATGTTGATCTGGATTAGATTTTGAAGGATGAGTAGAATAGTCTAGGCCAGTGATTCTCAACCTGTGGGTCGTGACCCAGGACCAAATGACCCCCTCATAGGGGTCACATATCAGATATCCTACATATCAAATATTTACTTTATGACTCATAACAGTAGCAAAATCACAGCTATGAAGTAGCAACGAGATAATTTGATGGTTGGGGGTCACCACAACATGAGGAGCTGTATTAAAGGGCTGAAGCACTAGGGAAGTTGAGATCCACTGTTCTAGGTAGAGAAGTCAGCTTTTAACATAGTAGCAGGAACCTGCAGACTGTATTGTTTAAGGAATGTGGGAAGTCTGGTTTGTCTAGAATTACTGGAGTTAGATGAGTGGACATCCAGATTGGAGTCAGATTGTAAGGATTGGTTTTGACTCTAGACTATCTCTTACAGATAATCAGTTGTCTAGAACAGTTTCCTTTTTTTTTTTTTGTTTTTGTTTTTGTTTTTTTGAGACAGGGTTACTCTGTAGCTTTGGAGGCTGTCCTGGAACTCACTCTGTAGACCAGGCTGGCCTCGAACTCACAGAGATTCACCTGCCTCTGCCTCCTGAGTGCTGGGATTACAGGCGTGCGCCACCACCGCCCGGCTTCCCATTTTCTTAGAGCTCATTGAACAGGATTTGGTGTGCTTCTTTTAAGGACTGAGGGTTGTCACTGAGAGCCGTTATAGTACACTGGCTAAGTAGACAGACTTTGAAGCCAGCTTGCAGGTTTTAATCTTTCTTAGCTATATGATTTCTTTCCTCATCCAGAAAAATGAAATAATAATGCTTTCACTGTGAGTTGTTGGGAGTTCTGTTCTTTTACATTTTGGAAAAGGGTCTCATATATTCCAGGCAGGGCTTAAACTCACTACATATTGGAGAGTGACCTTGAAATTCTCTGATCCTTCTGTCTCTACCTCCTGAGTTCTGAGATCATAGGCATGTACCACCATGCCAAGTTTATGTGGTGCTGGGGATCTAGCCAAGAGCTTTGTGTATGCTGGGCAGGTACCTACCAAGGAGCTACATCCTCAGCCCTGGCTTTTATTGTCTTAATTAGGGTTTTTATTATGTAGTACACATAGATTATTATAGCAGGCTGTGTATCGCTAATACACAGCACCACATGAAGTATGTAATTTGACCTGGCTAAAATAAGTACTTTCTTATGCACTTGCAATGACTAAATATAAATATAAATATAAATATATACTGTATAAAAGAGTATATAATTTGTTACTACCAAAATTAGACTTTTTGTTTGCTTGTTTGTTGTTTTGTTTCGTTTTTCGAGACACGGTTTCTCTGTGTAGCTTTGAAGCCTGTCCTGGAACTTGCTCTGTAGACCAGGCTGGCCTCAAACTCACAAAGATCCACCTGCCTCTGCCTCCCAACCACTTCCTGGCTAGACTATTTTTATAAGCAAATACCTTTGCCTCGCCTGGCCGGTGGTGGCACACGCCTTTAATTCCAGCACTTGGGAGGCAGAGGCAGGTGGATCTTTGTGAGTTCAAGGCCACCCTGGTCTACAGAGCAAGTTCCAGGACAGCCAGGACTGTTAACACAGAGAAACTCTGTCTCTAAAAACAAAAAAGAAAAACAAACAAAACCTTTGCCTCTATTTTAAACTTTACTATTTCTATCAGTGCCTGTCTCTTTCTCTTTTACTTCTCAAATATGAGGAGTGGGTTTCTGGCTTATTTTTGGTTGCTTACAGGCTTTTGGGTTTTGTTTTTATTTTTCATTTTATGTGTATGAGTGTTTTGCCCGCATGTATGTCTATGCACCATAGACATTCAGTGCCCATAGAGGTCAGAAGAGGATGTTGGATCCCCCTCAGAAACTAGAGTTATAGTTGAAAGCTACCATGTGGGTGCTGGGAGTTGGACTCATGTCTCTGGAAAAGCAACCTGTGCTCTTAACTTACCCAGCCATCTTTCCAGTGCCAGACATTTAAAAATAATTTTTGATACACATTTGATTCATATACTACAGAGCTTTGTGGTTAATTTCTTAATCAACCTAACCTAAGTTAAAGTCATCTGAGACAAGGAAACCTCAGTTGAGAAATGTCTCTATCAGATTGGCTGGCTATAGGCAAATCTCTGGGGAATTTTATTGGTTAATGGTTGATGTGGGAAGGCCCAGCCTACTATGGTCAGTCCCACCCTTGGTAGATGGTCCAGAATTGTATTTTTAAAAAAAGCAAGATGAAGCTGGTTGTTGGTGGTGGGGGCTTTTAATTTTTGCACTTGGGAGGCAGAGGCAGGTGACTCTCTGTGAGTTCAAGGCCAGTCTGATCTATAGATTGAGTTCCAGGACAGTCAGTGCTACACAGAGGAACCCTGTCTCAGAAAAAAAAGAAAAAAAGAAAGAAAGAAAGAAAGAAAGAAAGAAAGAAAGAAAGAAAGAAAGAAAGAAAGCTGAGCAAGCCAGGGGGAGCAAGCCATTAACCTGCACTCCTCCATGGTCTCCTCTTCAGTTACTGCCTTGAGTTCCTTTGGTTCTCAATAGTGGTAATCAATCTTCCTAATGCAACGATCCTTTATTATAGTTCTTCATGTTGCGGTGACCCCCAGCCATAAAATTATTTTGTTACTAATTCATAACTGTAGTTTTGCTACTGTTATGAATCTGAATGTAAATATTTGTAGATAGAGGGGTTTGCCGGAAGGGTTGAGACCCACAGGTTGACTATAAGCTGGAAGGTGAAATAAACATTTTACTCCACATGCTGCTTGTGTCTGCCTCTTGAGTGCTGGGATCACAGATGTTTGCTGTCACACCTGGCTTTTTTTTTCTTTCTTTCTTTCCATTTTCTTGGTTATCTTCACAGCAGGAGAAAGCAAACCAGCACAAACTCTTTTTTTCAAAGTATACATTTCCATTTTTTTTGTGTTTACGAAGTCATACAACTGTTACCACAACTTAATTTTGGAACATTTTCATTGCTCCAAAAGGAAATCTCTACAGCCATTAGCATTACTTTATCAAGCTTTCTTCTAGCCTAGTCACCAGTATTTACTTTTTATATCTGTAGATTTGCCCATCTGGACATTATATAATACGTATTTCATATAAGTGGAGCCATAGAATGTATATGACCTTTACTTAGTGTCTGTTTTCTTTAATTTAGCATGATTTTACAATTTGTCCATATATGGCTTGTATCCATACATTCCTTCTTAGGTGGGGAGGGAAGCCAACTGAGACAGGTGCACACTGTAGCCTAGGCTATCCCAGATCCCAACAGATAGCCCAGGCTGGCCTTGAATGTTCAAGTCCTCCACAGCCTTTTGTGTGCTGGGACTACAGGTATGAACTACTATATCTACTACTTAATTCTTTTTTTTTTCCCCCCTGTGTAACAGCCCTGACTGTCCTGGAATTTGCTTTGTAGAACAGGCTGGCCTCTGCTTCCTGTGTGCTGGGATTAAAAGCATGCACCACCACTTCCTAGCTACTTCATTCTTTTTGGTAGTTCATTTCTCTGAGTTTGAAACATTATGTTTTAGATCCTTTTAGTATTATAGTTTACACTTTTTAGTTACTATAAGTAATATTGCTGTGAACATTTGTGTACAGATTTTTGCATGGCTATTTTTACTTCTCTTTATTACATCCTAGGAGGGGAATTGCTAAATTGTAGAGCAGTTATATTGTAACTTTTTGAGACTGTTTAGGCCTCTGTTCTACCCTCTCTAGCATGGGAATAAGGTTCTAACTTCTCACCAGCACTTGTTACTTGTAGCCATCTGCAGAACTTGAAGCAGTGACTGGAGGTTTTCAAATACATTTTCCTAGTGAATAGTCTTCATGTACCTGTGTATCTTCTTTGAAGAAATAGCTATTCAAATCCTTTGCTCTTCTTAAAATTTATTTTGTTTTTATTTATCCCCCAGAGCTGGAGTTACAGGCAGTTGTGAGCCGCCTTGATATGGCTGACCAAACTCGGGTCCTCCACAGAAACAGGAAGTGCCCTTAACCAAGGAGCTGTCTATTCAAATCCCTTTTCTTTGTTGTTGGTTTTCAGAGTCACCCCTAGAATTCAGTATGTAGCTGAAGATGACCTTTAACTCCTGATCTTCTTGCCTCCACCACCCAAGTTCTACAGTCAGAGGCTTAAAGCATTTTTGTCTACCAAAAAAAGTTACTGCCTTTTTGTTGTTTGTTAGCTTTTGTTTTGAGACGGGGTCTCCTATGTAGATCAGGATGGCCTGAGTACTGTGATTAAAGGCATGAGTTAACCACATTACTGACCTTACCTTTTTGTTTTTACCTTTTGCAATAATGGAGACTCCCGTGGTTCTTACTCTTTTTGTTCATTTTAAAATTGTGTTCTCCTTTTACTATTGAATTATAAAAATTCTGGCTACTAAACTAGTATCATATCACATATGCTAGAAAAAGTGACTATGAAATTTTACTCTCATTCTGTGTGTCTTTCCACTTTCATAGTAGTTTTTGAAACAAAAGATTTAAACTTTGATGAAGTCTAAATAGTACTTTGGACTTTTAAGAAACCATGGTTTAAGCCAAGCAAGTGTGGTGATGCATGCTTGTTAACCTCAGCATTCTGGAAGCTACAGCATGGGGATTACTGTGAATTCAAGGCCAAACTGGACTGCATGGTGAATTCTAGGACAGCCAGGGCTACAGATTGAGACCCTGTCTCCAAACTCCCTTTCCTCTATATAGTGCCTAATTCAAGGCCATAAAGATAACTAACAGCTATGGGAAAAAAAGATAATGGCTTTTTTTGTTTGTTTGTTTTGTTTTGTTTTTTCATTATATTTTAGTTCTTTGTTTGATTATGAGTTCGTTTATTTATTTATTGTAGGTTTTCTTCTATGAAGTAAAGGTCCAGATTTATTCCTTGTCATATACATATCCCTCTGTCAAAATACCATTTGTTAAAAAGACTGTACTTTATTTGCTCTCAAAAGAAAATTGATCATAATGTAAGGATTTATGTCTAGACTTTGAATTCTGTCATTAACCCACATTACCTGTCCTGATGCTGGTGCCACAATAGCTTGTATTGTGCCTTTGTAGAAGTTTGTAATCATCAAATGTGAGTTGTGGCTGGAAAGATGACTCAGCAATTAGAGCCCACATTGCTCTTCTAGAGGACCAGAGATTCCCAGCATCCATGTTGGGTGGCTCACAACTACCTCTAACTCCAGATGCAGGGTATCTGACACCCTTTCTAGATTCTGTGGACATAGCACTCACATGTGAAAACCCATGTATATATACATAGTTAAAATTTCTTAAACCAATAATTTGAAATGTAAATACTCATTTAAAAAAATAGAGAAAAGTAAGAATATTCAAAGAACCTGGACTTCATCTATAATCTAGGATCCGGCTGTCAGTTTCTTAATGAAAAGAATATGTAGACATCTGATAGGTGTTGTGTTTAATGTGTAGCTCAGTTTGTATGTACTGTACTTTTTAAGTTTTTGGAATTCACCAGCATGGACCTTCTTTCCTTTGCTTACCTCTCTTTCTTTAGTGATGCTTTGTAGTTTTCATTGTTCACATCATATATACTTTAATCCTACAGCACTCGTTATTATTCCCAGGCAGTCTCCCATCCAAGTACTAACAGTTGTGCACATTTTTTAACCTTGGTGTAAACAGACATTTCCTGTCCCGACCACGGGGGCCCACGACTCAGAGGCTGAATATGAATTATAAATACTTAGCCAATAGTTTAGGTTTGTTACTAGATAACTCTTACATTTAAATTAACCCATTTCTATCAATCTATGTATTGCCCTGTAGCTCGTGGCTTCTACCCGTCCTCTGGCATGTCTTGCTTCCTGGGTGATTGTCTGGTTGGCTGGCTTCTCTCCTGACTCCACCCCACTTCTTCCCATCATTCTCAGTTTGGCTTTCCTGCCTAACTTCCTGCCCATCTACCAGCCTGTCAGCTTTTTATTGACCAATGAGAGTAATACGTATTCATAGTGTAGAAAAAGATCATTCCATAGCACTTTGGTTCAACTCATTGATGACTGCAGTTTTAGACTGTTTATTGCTCATACATAGAAGTGAAATTGATGTTTGTACATGGTTCTTGTGCTCTGCAACTTTGCTGGTCTAGCAGTTGTTCAATGTTTTTCTTAGAAAAATAGATCATGCTATGTGCAAACACATAATTTTACTTCTTTTTCCTTGCCTATTTTCTTTCTTTCTTTTCTTTTCTTTTTTTCTTTCTTTTTTTTTTTTTGCCAGAGCTGAGGATCGAACCCAGGGCCTTGCGCTTGCTAAGCAAGCGCTCTACCACTGAGCTAAATACCCAACCTCTATTTCTTTTTCTTACCTAATTATGCTGGCAGGATTTATGTCAGCCAGAACCTGTGTTGAGTAGAAATGGCAAGAGTAGACATTCTTCCTGATGTTTGGAGGCAACTTTGTAATTTTTTACTGGCTAAATATAATTCTTGGATACTCTTTATTGGGTTGGGGAAGATTTCCTCTGCTTCTGGTTTGTTGAGTTTTGTTGTTGTTGTTGTTGTTTTTACTCTTAAAGGTTTTACAGACTTGTATTCTATCCTTCCTTGATTTTCTTTGAGGGATAGGAGAATTCTAGTTAAGTGAAATGCTGTAAAAAATTTTTCATCAAAAACTAGTTTGAATAGCTTACACAAAAGTAGAAATTTATCCCCTTGTGGAACTTTGGAAAGGTGTAACCTTGGTGACAGCTAACTGCTGGGTTGGAGTGTTGCTCTCAACTCTCCATGTGTGACCTCCACATTGCAGGAAACCTGGGTTCTCTTTCTTAGGAGCTGCTGCTAGAGCAAGAGGCCTGACTCTCAGTTGTGTGGTTTGCTTTTCCAGTGCTGGGTTCTTAGCAGAGAAGTGCTTTCTCACTGTGCTGTGTCAGCAGCACCCTTATGGTTTTGACTTTGGTATAGAATAATTGATTATGCCTGAATAAAAGTTGAAAGGGGCTGGTTATAGAGTGTAACTGATTTTTTAAAACATTTATTGTAGATTATACTTGTAAATTATCCTACCTTTTTAGTTACACTTAAGTTATCAAAATTTTACTTATCCTGTATAATTTGGAAAAATTCAGACCTAACTGAACACTCATCTGCTAAGTACTCAGTAGTATTGAGTACTTTGTAGTAGCACTGCTCCAGGAAGAAGATAGAACAGAGAGCAACATAGAGACCCTTCCCTTGTTGACCTTAAGTGTCCCCCCCCCCCCCCCGCCCGGAACTCACAGAGATCTGCCCGTTTCTGCCTCCTGAGTATTGGAATTAAAGGAGTGTGCCACCACACCTGGTTTAAAGAATATTTCTTATCCTCCAGGGGCATTGTGGTATTTCACAAACTGGACAGTGTTTGTACACCTATAATCCTTTCCTGCCACCCTTTAGAACATGTGCTGCTGATAGATAATGAACTACAACTATCTCTAAGAGTTTGGCCTTGGTGGGAAATGGTATCTAGTTAGATTGGGGATGTTTTTCTTGCATTTTGGAAAGGGGGTGGGAACATGTGCCTGTCTTTTCAACCTCACAGAGAGATGATCATGACCAGCTTTAAGTGGAAGAGAGATAGATACAAAAAAGTGGGCAAAATCTGTTATTTTTAAAGTAGCATCCTAGGACTTATGGATTGGATAGATTTCTAAGTTAGAGCAAGTTAATAGTACAGTAGGAAGCCATTGAGAAAGGTTTTAAACAGGGGCAAGACATGTGACCTGGTTGGTATTTTGCAATGATGGTATCAGTTGCTGTCTGTAAAAGAGATAAAAATTTGTGGCAGTGGCAATAATGGAAGTAGACAAGGGAGGAGGAAGTTGAAAGAAAAATAGGTAAGAAGTGGATTAGAGCTAGAATTAGTAAGACTTGTTGACAGATTGAACAAGTGGAGTATAGTAAAAGGTGACAAAATTGAGAAGGGTTTCTAGTTTCATAAACTCTGATGGTGGCGTCACATTTAGTATGGCAGAGAATTTAGGATATACATATGGGAAGAAGCAAGAGTTTCATTTGGGATGTGTACGTTTGAGGTTTTTTTGTTTTTGGTTTTTTTTTTGTTTTTGAAACAGGGTCTCACTATGTAGTACTGGCTGGCCTGTAATTCACACAGATCCATTTGCCTTTGCCTCCCAAGAGCTGGGATTAAAGACATGCACTGTCATACCTGACCAAATTTGAAATTTTATGAGCCACTTAAATAGAGGTTAAATAAACAATTGGCAGTCTGATTTGGATATGGAACTTGGAGGGGGAGACATAGAATAGAGAAAAAAATTGGGGTCAGGAGGGTCTTTAAAGCCCTAGGAGTATAGGACTGGAGAGATGGCTTAGTTATTAAGAGCACTAGCTACCCTCCAGCAGTCCTGAGTTCAATTCCCAGCAGCCACACAGTTGCTCACAACTATCTATAGTGGGATCTGATGCCCTCTTCTGGCATAGAGTTGTACATGCATATAGAGCACTCATGACTAAAATCTTAAAAACAAACAAATAACCCCCCCCACCACCACCACCACAAAAAAACAAAGCCTTGAGAGTAGACAGTATTTTCTGAGGGAAGGGGAGTGGAGAGATGACTCAGTTGGTCAACTTCAATTCCCAATATCTATGGAAAAAATTCTAGGGCTGGCAGAGTAGAGATATCCTGGTCCTAGTGTAGTATTGAGTAATCACAATACTCAGGAGGCAGAGAATCTCTGATTTGGAGGCCAGCCTGGGTTACATAGTGAGACCTTGTCTCCAAGAAAGGAAGGAAGGAAGATGGATAGATCCCAGGGAACAACACTTGAGGTTGATTTTACACACACATACACACACAATATTAAAGTATTTATGTGGACCTATATTCAGAGATAATACACACTTGGCCGGTAAGTGCATGAAAAGATAGATGTCTGTTATAATCAGCCATTAGGGAAATGTAAATCAAAATCACAATGAAGTAACACTTCACACTCATTAGGATATATTGGTGAAATTATTAAGGCCGCTCCATGTAGTTAAAAGGGAGGTTTATTTTGTGGGGTACTTACAAATGAGGGGGTAGGTTACAGGGTCTAGCAAGGGTATAGTGCAGTCCGGTCGTGTTCTCTGGAGAACTCTGCTCAGTCTACCTCCAGCGTCCAGAGTCCGGGAACCAAGAGAGCGACCTCTTCCCGATCCTTGGTCTTCCGCTTCCTCCTCCGCCCTGCCTTGTGGGCGTGACCATTACCGAAGCCTCAATGGGGGTTGGAACTTCCAGGCCAATGCTGGGATGGCTATCCACTACAAGGATATGTATTATCAGAAAAGGAAAGTAATAAATATTGATGAGGATGTAGAGAATGGAATCATGCTTCCCTAATGGGTATTAAAACTGAGTGACCATATAGAAAAGTTCTTCAAGAAGTTGAGACATATACTTCTAAGAACTGAAAGCAGGAACTTGGTCAGGTATTTGTAGATCTGTGTTCATTGTAGCAGTGTTCATGACAAGCAAAGGTGGGACAAGTCCAACAGTTATCCCCAGATAATGGATAAATGAAATATTGGTGTACAAAGTACACTGTTCCTGGGTGTGTGCCCAAAGGCTTCTGAGGTAGGCATATCACAGAGATTCCTGAGCATAGTGTTCTGCAGCACCATCACAAGAGCTGAGTTATGGGGTCAGCTTAGGAGTACAGCAACGGGGAATAACGCAGATGTGCCGTTTGCATGGTGAAACTTTCTCAGCTATAAAGAATGAAGTTATGTCATTTCAAGAAAGATGAGTGCAACTGGAGACAATATTAGTGAGTTAAGCCAGCCTTAGAAAGCCAAACACTGTTTCCTCTCATTTGTAGTTCCTAGATGTTCTATAGTCACAAAGACATGTAGGAGATATTACATGAAAAAAGTGGGACGCTAGCAGAAAGGTGGGAACGGAAAATGGGAGGGCTGAAAAAAAGAGGAGTGAGGAATGGGGAGAGGGGTATGCTTAACATACTGAATAGAACTGTAAGAAAATTTACATTTGTATTACTCTGTATGTGTGCATGCACACACACAACTCAGCAGTTGGTTCTTTCCTGTCACCTTGTGGGATCCAGAGATCTGAGATCAAACTCAGGTCTTGTGCACAGGCACCTCTGTCCAAACCATCTCACTGGCTCAGAAAGGTTAAATACTCACCCATAGAAAGGGGTGGAGTTCATATACAAGCTACAACACAGGTTAACCGTGAAGATATTTTGGTAACTGAAATAAGCCAAATACAGAGGGATATTTTATGATTTTACTTATGAGATATTTCGAATGCAAATTTATAAAGACAGGTATAATAGAGTTACTGGGAATGAAAGGAGGGAGCATAGGCAGTTACTGCTCAATGGGTATAGAGCCAGAGTAGATGAAAAGTTCTAGAAATGGCCATGGAAGCACAAACTCTAGCACTTGATGTACTGAAGCAGGAGTATTATTGCAAGTTTAAAGCTCGTGTAATGCAAGGCTAGGGCCTGTCCTAACAAACAGGTTTTCTTTGTTTTTTTTTTTGGAGACAGGGTTTCTCTGTGTAGTTTTGGTGTCTGTCTTGGATCTATCTCAACTCTGTAGCCCAGGCTGGCCTCGAACTCACAGAGATCCACCTGCCTCTGCTTCCCGAGTGCTGGGATTAAAGGTGTGCACCACCACTGCCTGGCACAAATTTTTACTAGCATGTAGCACCTACTTGTAGTCCCAACACTCAGGAGGTAGAGGCAGGAGGACCAGGGAAATTGAATGTTATTCTCTGCTAGAAAACAAGTTTAGGCCAGCCCGGGATACATAATTACATTATGTTCTGTCTCAAAAAAATAAATAAAAAAGATAAGGAAAGTCAAATACATATATACATGAATAAAATTATCAAGAAATAAGCATTATAAAAGAAACAGGGAGGAAGGGAAACAAATCAATCTGGAAATGCGTAGTGGTGGTGGCTATATGAGATTGCTGATGTACTGTGCTTCTGAATTGCACACTGGAAACGACTTAAATGGTTTTAAGGAAAAAGTGGCTCATGAAAAAAGCTTGCATTAATGTTACCATTGCATAAGTGCTTTTCCTAAGGTCAACCATGTTGTGACAAAAATACTTTCTGTTCTTCTTAATCTGTCACATAGAATTTTTTTTAAAAGCTCTTCATTGTAGATTTAATAGGAGTAATTATTAAGGACTTCTACTTCACTAAGGGAATTTTAAAAATTTAATGTATGTATTGTGTGTTTATAAGTCATAGTAAAGAACACAGCTGCTGACTTCATGTATAGTTTGGTGCTTTTGTCTCGATTCAGTCTCCGGAACTGGCAGTCTTATCCATTGTTTTCTGGGTGCTATGAATGCAGATGTCACTACAATAGAAAATGTGGGTCATGTGATGAGTAACATTATAATGAAGGTAATTTTAATATTTCAGACTGTCTAAAAGGGTCTTGAGAGCTATTGCATTCATATACTTCTAAAAATTAAATTTATTTCAACTCTTGAAGTTGAATTTAGATTTTTTTGAAATTTGTATTTATTATTACTGCATGTGCATGATATGAAGGGCTTGTTTCAACACTTGTGAGATGTTAAAGAACGACTTTGGGCTGGGTGGTGGTGGCACACGCCTGTAATCCCAGCACTTGGGAAGCAGAGGCAGGTGGATCTCTGTGAGTTCGAGGCCAGCCTGGTCTATAGAGCTAGTCCAGGACAGGCTCCAAAGCTACAGAGAAACCCTGTCTCGAAAAACAAACAAAAAGAACAACTTTGTAGAATCATTTTTTTCCTTCCATCTTTACATGAGATTGAATTCAGGTTGCAGGCTTGTACAGCAAGTGTCTTTATCTGCTGAGCTATCTCTCTAGGCTCTGGATTTGAGTCTTTATTTTATGTGCATTGGTGTTTTGCCTGCATGCATGTCTGTGTGAGGGTGTCAGATCCCTTGGAACAGGAGATAGAGACAATTGTGAACTGAATTGAACCTGGGTCTTCTGGAAGAGTGCTTTTAACCACTGAGCCATCTCTCCAGCCCCATTTTGTTTGTTTGTTTGTTTGTTTGTTGAGACAGGGTTTCTATGTGTAGCCCTGGCTGTTCTGAAACTCACTCTCTAGACCAGGCTGGCCAAGGCAAAGATCCTCCTCCTAAGTGCTGGGACTAAAGGTGTGCACCACTACTGCCCAGCCTTTTTTTTTCCTTTTCTTTTCTTTTGAGACATAGCCTTGACTGTCCTGGAACTTACAATGTAGACCAGGCTGGCCTGGAACTCACCAGGATCCATTTGCCTCTGCCTTCTGAGCACTGCGATTAAAGGCATGTGCCACACATTGGGCCTTGCCCTAACTTTTTATTCAAAGACTATAGTTAGAATAACTATTTTGATATCTTCATCTGTTCACTTTGCCGTCTGTGTCACTCATGGAATTAAATCTATCCATTTATTTTTATTCTGGGTAAGAGTAATATTTCCCTGCTTCATTGTATGCATGCTTGGTAATTTTTGGGGTGGGGGGTGGTGGCTTTCAAGACATGATTTCTCTGTAACATCCTTGGCTGTCCTGGAACTCCCTTTGTAGACCAGGCTGGCCTCGAACTTACAGAGATAATTCTGCCTCTGTCTTCCCGAGTGCTAGGATTAAAGGTGTGTGCCATCTGGCCCCACTTTGCTTAGTAACTTTTGATTGGATGCCAGGTTGTTAATTTTGCCTTGTAGGAAAATAGATGCTTTTGTATTTTTGTTTGTTTGTTTTAAGATTTATTTATTTATTATACATACAGTGTTCTGCTGACATGTATGCCTGCAGGCCAGAAGAGGGCACCAAATGTCATTATAGATGGTTGTGAGCCACCATGTGGTTTCTGGGAATTGAACTCAGGACCTCTGGAAGAGCTGCCAGTACTCTAACCTCTGAGCCATCTCTCCAGCCCACTTTTGTATTCTTATAAACATTCTTCAGCTTTGTTCTAGAATAGTGCTGTTACTTGAGTACTTTGATTCATTTAACCCTTTTTAGACAGGACCAGAACAGCCCTTTAATTTAGGACAGTTCCTCCATGCCTACTGAATTAACAAGATTTTTCATGAGAACTGGGGACTGCTATATTCTTTTCATGTGTGATCCATCTTCAGCATCTGGTACTTTCCTGTGCCTGTCAGTAAGTGTAATCTCCTCTGTAGCTCTCTTACATGGCTTTGTGATGCAATGGATAATGCATTTGACTTGTATAGAGCTCTGGCCTCTCTGATATTCTGCCTTGTGAATATCTTTCATTTCCTTTGCTCCCTTAGACTCTCAAGTCTTTTCTCCTGTGTCTACAGAGAGTCTGAGGTTGCCTGGGCTCACCTCCCAGTGTTCAGATCTGGGAGCTCTCTGGGCTGTTAAAGTACTCATAAGATTTCTTTCTCTTGTCCCTCTTCAGCAGTCTCTTCCTCTGCTGTCCCATGTCTAAAAATTATTGTTCCATATATTTTGTTCAGTTTTTAAGTTTTTTCTTGGGTGGAGGGTAATTCAAGTTCCTACAGTTACTATGAAAGCAGAAGTCAACATAAAACTTAATTTGGGTCTTTTCCAAGTTCAGATGCAATGAATGTTTAGTTTGTGCTTGCTTAATGCATCTATTAAAACTCACTGTGGTCTCCAGTCTTCATGTAGCAGTGAAGCACTTTGTCTGTAGTTAGCATATTATGTTTGTTTTGCCTATATGTAAAAGCTGAACCAGTTACCTGAGTCTGTGTAGCCAGAACCGCTATGTTTGTTTGGATATCAGGTATCGGTTACTTTATTTAATTTAATTCACCTTTCCTTTCCTTTTTTTCCTCTCATGTTTTTGGAGACAGGGTTTCTCTTGTAGCCTGGAACTTGCTATATAGACCAGACTAGACTGCTTTCAAACTCAGAGAGATCTGCTTGCCTCTGTCTTCTGAGTGCTGAGATGAAAGGTACCTTCCACCTTCAGCAAGGTCACATCTTTGAAGCATCTGATTAAATACTAAACTACACAAACTGAGAGTAGTTAAAACATGCTTTAATGGACTGGTTTTTTAGGAATGTCTGTTGAGCACAAGCATATTCAACAGAATGATTTACCACAGGAATGTTTAGTCACTAACAGTTCGAGTTAAGGTAGTTCTGGTTAGAATATAGGCTTGATAATACAGGTAGAAAGACAGTCTGTGAAGACACTATTTTCTGCTCCCCCAAGTACCAGTGATACTTTAGAAAACCAGAGTGTTACAGAGAATCGAGTGGTGAATGTCAAGTTGAATGTGCAAAGGCTTCTCTAATCACTCTGCTCTAAAAGTGCCAGCTAACAGTTACTCCAAAACCATAATGCCAGTGAGGTCTGCAGCTGCATTTAAATGAGAGGGTCTTAAAGAACCAGCTCAGAAGTTGGCCACAGAATGCCCTGGCCAGCCAGGAGGCATACAAAGCCAGGGAGGCTGCCAGGGGTGCCTAGTAATAGTAGAGAAGTTAGCACCATTGCCTCCTACCTTTTCCCTTCTGTATGCTGTGCACAGAATTTGAAATTTCAGAAAGCTTAGGTCCAATGTATTAAATTGTTAAAGAAACTGAATAAAAAGCTTTTACTGGTGTTTTTTCTTTCTTCTTTTGGTAAACTTTGCTCCATTCCTTTTACATGCAAAAGAGTCATCCAGCCTGACGAAGTGTATCTGGGTGGATGCCATTTAAGTATTTAGATTTTATGTTCCTTAACTTGTATCATTGTTATTTTTAATGATATTTTCTCTGATTATTTACATAGAAAATAATGAAGTCTTCTATTTTCTCTAAGTTGGTTTAGATAATAATGATGCCATTCTTCTCCTCTTAACTTCAGTGAGCGTGAGTGAATAGCCCCTTAAGAAGGACAGCCTTCCACTGTTGTTTCTGTTAACAGTAGCCTTAGTTTTCTTGTCACTAACCCAGTAACAACTCTTTAATTTTAAGTCCATTGCATCAACAGTTTGTAGATTCTTCTTCCTGGCAGGCCCTGTTTCCTACATAGTTCTAGTACTTTTTCCTCAGTGACACAGTGACAGGTTAGAAAGAGGGAAGGCAGCGAAGCTGAATTACTAGATTAGATTCCTCTGCTGTGTACCTAGAGTCTGTGGGAATTCTTCCTTCTAGTGTGTGTGTGGTGGGAGGACGGGGCATGGGGACATCCTGGGTCCTAGTTAACTCATTGCCAAGAAACATAGAAGGCATGAGACCATTTAATCAGATTGAAGACTCAAGATGAGATAGATGGGGATGGGCTATATCAGGTTAATAATGGACTAAGATGAAGACATGGCACCTGAAGATGGTTTTTCTGCTGTAGGCTGTTATTGTGGCAAATTACCTGAGAAGGTTTGTAAAGCTACAGTGTCCAGGGGGCTGGGGTATAGCTTAGTGGTGGAGTGCTTGCGTAGCATACATAAAGCCCTAGGTATGATCTGTTGGATGAGAACAAAACCAAACAAGTACAGACAGGTCCATATCTGATCAGAAGTTCAAGATCATCTTTGACTACATAAGGAGTTCCAGGCCATCTTGATAAATTAAATTTAAAAACAAACAAACAAAACACATAAACCTTAAAAAAAAAAAAAAAACAAAAAAACTTGTTGCATGTCAAGTACTTTACCAACTGAGCTATCCTCCCTAGCCCCATACTATTCTTTCTTTATTTCTTATCCCATCCCACCTACACTGACATTTCTCCCAGAGGGAGAAACTTCATTTCAGTTTGTCTTGTGTAAGAGAATTAGCAGATGGACTGACTGGACTGTTCCTAGAAGTACCAACAGTCTTGTACACATTATATTTACAAATTTGTTTCTTTCCCTGTTACCTCATTCCAAGTTTGCATGTGAGTTATTGCCAAGTTAACATCTTTGAGATCTTTCATGGTCAGCACCTTAGAATATAGGGTCTCCTCTTGTGTGCACACTAATTCCTCTGGACATACAATTCCTTCCTTAACTGTGTTAGTATAATGCAGTGGTAACGATCATAAGCTGTTGAAATTGACTCTTACCTTGAACTTCTTTTTGCCTGGTTTTTTTTTTTTTTTTTTTTTTTTTTAATCTATAATATGGCAATAAAAATCTGGTATATGGCTGGGGAGTTGCTCAGAGGTTAAGAGCTCTGGCTGCTCTTCCAGAGGTCCTGAGTTCAATTCCCAGCAACCATCTGTAATGAGATCTGGTGCTCTTCTGGCCAAAAGAACACTGTATACATAATAAATTAAAGGCGGTGGCACATGCTTTTAATCCCAGCACTGGAGAGGCAGAAGCAGAGGCAGGCAAATTTCTGTAAGTTCGAGGCCAGCCTGGTCTACAGAGCGAGATCCAGGACAGGAACCAAAACTACACAGAGAATCCCTGTCTCAAAAAAAAAAAAAAAAGAAAAAGAAAAGAAAAGAAAAAGAAAAAGAAAAAGAAAAGAAAGAAAGAAAGAAAAAAAAATCTGGTATGTAGCAGGAATATTAAAAAGTCTCACCAGTTCCTCAGCTGATCCTGTTTCCTCAGACTGGATGCCTCTGAGTCTTCATCTGAAAGAATCTCAGCTGAACTGTGCTGTTCAAAGCCTAAAAGCTTAACCAGCTCTGGTTTCTGGTTTTCACACCTTATATACCTTTCTGCCTCCTGCCATCACTCCTGGGATTAAAGATTCACTTTCTGGGATTAAAGGCGTGTGCCACCACTGCCTAACCTCTATGTTTAATATTGTGGCTGTTCTATTCTCTGACCCCAGATAAGTTTATTAGAGTGCACAGTATTTTGAGGAACACAGTACCACCACACTGGTATAAGTTCCTGGTACCTAATAAGTTCTTAAAAAGTATTAGCTTTGGCCGGGTGGTGGTGGCGCACGCCTGTAATCCTAGCACTCAGGAGGCAGAGGCAGGTGGATCTCTGTGAGTTTGAGGCCAGCCTGGTCTACAAAGCGAGTTCCAGGACAGCCTCCAAAGCTATAGAGAAACCCTGTCTCGAAAAACCAAAAAAAAGAAAGTATTAGCCTTGGGGTTGGGGATTTAGCTCAGTGGTAGCAAGGCCCTGGGTTCGATCCTCAGCTAAAAAAAGTATTAGCTTTTAGTGCTTCCTGCCCTTCCAGAGGACCTGAGTTCTGTCCCCAGCACCCTTGTCTGATTGCTCACAATGACTTGTAACTCCATCTCCAAGGGTTCCCATATCCTATTCTGGTCCCTGTGTGCACTTGAACATGTGTGCTGTATACTCTCACACACATACACTTAAATTAAAAATAAATCTTAAAAAGTAGGAATTTTTGTATGGGGAGGTAGTTTAGTGGTAGAGTACTTGTCTAGCACGCCAAGAAGCTGTGTGTGTGAGATCCCTGCAATGGAGAAAAGATAGAGTAGTTAGTTGTAATTGTTATGTTGTTAGGAATAACCTCTTTTCAGTTGCACAGGCTCAACTTTAGGCTCATATCTTGATTTCTGCAGTGTCTTATTGTATAGCTCCCCTTTCTTTTAATGATTCAGCATGCTATACCTTCTTTGGCAGTACTCTACCAAGTATCTCTCTGCTTCTGTGTTCTTTTTAGCTTGCATATGGCTGTCATTTACAGTCTTGAAGCAGATCTTACTTCCCAGTTCCAAACCGTTAATGATGCCCTAATGCATTTGTAAAATCCCTTACTCTTTCAGTTTTCATTTTTTTTTATGCTGCCATGATTACGTTGCCCACCCCCCACTCCAGTCTGCTGAAATGGAGCATTTGCACTTGAACTCCTTTCCCATATTGTCTGTAGAAATCTCATTCAAATTTTAAGTCTAGAAAACTTTGTAAGTTATAAAGTGTATGTTGGTCCATTACTCTAAATTTGGCAAGATGGCCTTGGTGATGACAATTCTCTGGCCTTGATTCATTCCACCAGATTTAGACTGATCTAAAAAAAAAAAATTTCACATTGTTTTCCAGTCTTTGAGGACAGCAGAACTTGGTAGTAGTAGTTATGTGTTTGTTCAGGGAAGTCATGTATTTAGAAATTAATGTTTAATGTGTTATGTACTCAGGAACTAAATAATTAATAACTGGATAGACTTTACATATTTGATTAGATTCTATTAGAACTGTCTCCTGTTCAGTGTAATTTGTTTTGTCTGTGTATTTTTATTTTATTTTTATGTGCTTATCATTAGTAGCCTTAAAAAATGCTTCCTTGTTTGTCTTTTGTTAAAAAGGTTGTGATCAGTTTTGGAGATTGCTTAACTGTGTTGCTGCTAGTTTATAGAAATAGTCTTCAGAGCTGGTACAGAAAAGTAGTAACCGATATTGTGGGATAATAGGCTCTCAGCTGCAGACAAGTCCTGGACTTTAAGAGATAATCACAGTACATGGGCTAATGCCAATTAGCAGCTGACTCATCATGATTCTTGACCTATTTTGTGTTTTCTAATTACACTGAAAAAAAAAAAAAACAAAAACAAAAACAAAAATCCCAAAAACCCAAAGGTACTAACCTCCAGAATGATTTGGTGTTCGAGATTAGGGTCTTGTTATACAGCAAGAAAAGTCTAAACAAAATGTTATAGTTTGTTCAGAAGCTGAGAATAGGCATTAAATATAGATGGGAGACTTTTCTTTTCCCCTACCCAAGGAGGTAGGATTGAGAATGTTGAAGAATGGGTAAGGTTTCTATCATAGTCATTGGAAGGGAAAATATGTGTCATAGTAGAGCCCCCCAGCTCTTGAGTCACATAGATCAGCTTTTACACTTACTAACAAGCACATAATGTTATTGCTGAGGTCTGGGGTCTTTCAGTGGTGGAGTATTTACATGCACACGGCTGTAGGTTAGATCTCTAGCAGTAAAAAGGAAAAAGTTGACCATGAAGAGATACACTGCTGTTCATGCACTACCACTGTAAAAGCATGGGGCCTGGAAAGTAGACAGTATTTTGGGAGAACATTGAGTATTGTTTAGAAAGGTTAATTAGGATAAGACCATGAGTACTTTCTGATGGCTCTTGGCCAGAGTTGCATGTGGAAGGAATAAATAAATTGAATCTGTATTTTAAGACTCATTTGAGAGCTAAAGAGATGGCTTGGTGGTTAAGACCACTTGCTACTCTTGGAGAGGACCTAAATTTACTTTCCAAAATCCACATGGTAGCTAATACCTATCTGTAACTCCAGTTCCAAGGCATCCTCCTCCTCCTCCTGGCTTACTCAGGCACTGCACAGACATGCTGCATATACGTGCATACAGGCAAAATATTCATATACATAAAATAAAAAATTCTGCTGGGAGGTTAGTTCAGTTGTGGAGGACTTGCCTAGCATATACACACATGCATGACTGATTCAGTGGAAGTATAAAAGGGAATATTGGAGACTCATATGGGCTTCTACCTTCTCTCTTTGGTGAATTAGTATTTCCTTTAACTACTAACTGTTAGTTACCATGTAGTGTGGGTGGGAATGCCTCATAAATTGGAGTGTGTGTGTGTGTGTGTGTGTGTGTGTGTATGTGTGTATGTGTGTATACAGTCTTTTTTTTTTTTTTTTCTTTTTTTCCTTTTGGTTTTTCAAGACAGGGTTTCTCTGTGTAACCCTGCCTGTCCTGGAACTCACTATATAGACCAGGCTGGCCTCAGACTCAGAGATCATCTGTCTCTGCCTCCTGAGTGCTGGGATTAAAGGCATGTGCCACCATGCCTGGCTAGCATTATGTAATTGGCGGGGATCATTGATTGAGAATTCCTTTTGTAGTTTATATTCATGTGTTTCTCTGTGTGGGTTTGGGATATGATTTTGCTATATAATTCATGCTGGCCTTACTGCTTTTGAAGTAGAGATACCCCTGTCTTAGCAAGTGCTGAGAGATAACACATGTGTGCTGTGACTCCAGGCTCTCTTTTAAAAGAACAACTTCAGTAGATAGAGTTAAGCGGTACTTCATTGACTTCCTGTGGAAAGAAGTTCTGTGGTATCTATTTTTAAAGTTGGTAATGTGCTGAGTGGAAGATGGTGTTATGAGTGTCTTCTCAGCGAGTTCTCAACTGAGCATTCTTAGATGACACTACGGTTGTGTATAAAGGTTTTGGAATTTAACCAGTGGAAGAACTAGTTATCACTTGAAATAGTACAGTATATGAAGTACCTACAGGCATTGGTCACTTCACTTTTAAATACCTAAGTGGGTCTCCAGCCCATATTGTTAAGGTGGCTTTATATCTAAATTTGTTTAAAATATTGCAAGTTTCCCATAATATTTTTGTTAATGAAAGCTTCCAATTATAAAGGCTTTTAAAATTTTTATGTTTATTTATTTTGTGTTGGAGGGGGGGCATATGCTTGCCACAACCTACCATGTTGGGAGTTAGAGACAATTTTGGAAGTCAGGTCTCTCTCCACCATGTGACCCAGGGCATTATGTTTGGCAGCAAGTATCTTTATCTGCTGAGCCATCTTTCTGACCCCAATTATATTTTTGTTTTTTATTTGAGGACACTTCTCCTCCTCCTCCTCCTCCTCCTCCTCCTCCTCCTCCTCCTCCTCTTCTTCTTCTTCTTCTTCTTCTTCTTCTTCTTTTCTTCTTTTCTTCTTTCCGAGACAGGGTGTCTCTGTGTAGTTTTATGCCTTTCCTGGAACTCACTTTGTAGACCAGGCTGGCCTGGGGAACTCACAGAGATCCACCTGCCTCTGCCTCCCGAGTGCTGGGACTAAAGGTGTGTGCTACCACCACCTGGCTTTCTTCTATCTTTTAAGAAAATATTTATTTATTTTTATTTTATGTTTATGAGTATTTTACCAGCATGTATGTAAGTCCACCACATGTATCCAGTCCGTTTAACAAGAAGAGGTTGTTGCATCCCCTAGAGTTGGGGTTATAATGATTGATAGCTACCATTGTAGGTCCTGTGAATTGTAAGAGCAGCAAGTACTCTTAGCCACCGAGCCTTCTCTTCAGCCCCTTGGTTTTTTGTTTGTTTTTTAGGGTCTTGCTATATAATCCTTCCTAGCCTCAGCTAGGGATTAAAGCTACCACACCTGCTAGTTACAAAAATTTTGAAAGAGTTTTACAGCCACTATACAATGATCTACAGTGAACTAAAGTACCATATTTATTTGGTTGGTTTTACTTATTTACTTAGATAGGGTCTCACTGTGTAGCTCTGGCTAGCCTGTGACCCACTATTGTAAACCAGGCTGTCCTTGAACTCATAAAGATCCACCTGCCTTTGCTTCTTGAGTGTTGGGTTTAAAAACATGTTCTACCACAGCTGACTAAATTACTGCTTTTTAAATTTAATTTTTTCAGGCCGTGGTGGTGCACACCTTTAGTCCCAGCACTCGGGAGGCAGAGCCAGGCAAATCTCTGTGTTCGAGGCCAGTCTGGGCTACAGAGTGAGTTCCAGGACAGGCTCCAAAGCTACACAGAGAAACTCTGTCTTGAAAAACCAAAGTAGATAGATAGATAGATAGATAGATAGATAGATGAATTTAATTTTTTTAAACTACATTTTACTTACTTAACTTTTTATGTGTCTGTATGTGGTTGCTAGTGCCATGATGTTGAGTGTAGGTTAGGGGACAATCTTCTGGAGTTGATTGTCTCCCTCCGCTATGTGGGTCTCAGGGATGGAACTCAGGTCATCAGGCTTGGAGGGAAGTACCTTTCTTTACCTGTTGAGCTAGCTTACCAGCTCAAACTACTGCTTTTTAAAATAAAAGCTTTTCTTTTCTTTAAAAAAATTAAACCTCTTTAAATTTTTGAACCATTTTGGGATGAATTTAATTTGAAATGACTAAGGTGATTTTTTTTTTAATGAGTCTGTTATTTCTTTAGAAATTGTAAAATTCTTTTTTTTTTTAAGATTTATTTATTATGTATACAGTGTTCTGTCTGCAGTCCAGAAGAGGGCACCAGATCTCATAACAGATGGTTGTGAGCCACCATGTGGTTGCTGGGAATTGAACTCAGGACCTCAGGAAGAGCAGACAGTGCTCTTAACTGCTGAGTCATCTCTCCAGCCCCCAGAAATTATAAAATTCTTTAAGCGTGCTACTTCCTAGGTTCTTGGATTTAGCAAATCCTTACTATAGATAACAGCACTTTAACAGATTAGATTCATTCTCTGGCCTCGGGTAGGCTCCATGTAACTAGTTATTTATGTAAATAACATAAGACGTTAGTTCATTTGCATTGTTGACAGGCAAAAAGAAAATATACTTTTACAAATAATAAATTTGTGTGTGTGTGTGTGTGTGTGTGTGTGTGTGTGTGCGCGCGCGTGCGCACGCCATTGCATAGGCATGGAGGTCTGTCCTTACCTTCTACTTATTTGAGACAGGGTCTCTGTTTGCCACTACTGGCCTGGAGCCTCTAGGAATTCTCCTGTCCCTTCCCCTTTCTTGTGTAGGAGCACTGAGGTTACAAATAAGTACAACTATGCTCAGCTTTTTGTGGGCTCTGGGGTTTTAACCTCAGGTCCTTACTCTTACACAGAAAGTGCTTTATCCTCTGCTCATCTCTCCAACCCCACATCATCATTTCTTGATGTAGCTTCTAGTCCTCAGACATACAAATATAAACACTAGTGATCTTTTGTATTTTCTCTTCAGTCTTAGGAAATTAAAACTGCTCAAGTTGAGATATTTTTCCCACTCTGAACATGAATGGAGTAGCATAAATCCATACCTTTTTATAGATGTGACTATTTGTGCTTCCTTTGAACACATATGATATCATAGAGACCCACAGAGGTTAAATAACTGCCTGAGTACACTGCATATTAATAGGACAGGAAATACATTTTGATCCTGGTCTTCTTGACTGTTACTATAAATGAGATCTTGTCAGTTGGAAATTTATCACTACAAAGGAGTTTCAGAGCACTGTAACCTTGACTGTATGTGACTGTCCTGCTTAGACATCATCACATTCCTTTCTGTGGAAGACCCCTCTCTCTCTCTCTCTCTCTCTCTCTGGTTTTTTTTTTTTTTTTTTTGAGACAGGGTTTTTCTGTATAATAGCCCTGGAACTCACTCTATAGACCAGGCTGGCCTCAAACTCACAAAGATCCCCCTGCCTCTGCCTCCCAAGTGCTGGGATTAATGGCATGTGGATCTCCATCTCTATTTTTTTTTTTTAGCTGAGAATCAAACCCAGGGCCTTGCGCTTGCAAGGAAAGTGCTCTACCACTGAGCTAAATCCCCAACCCTGGATCTTCATCTCTTAATGCTTACCTTTCAGCCATCTTTTTCTTGAACATTATAGCATTTCAGTGGGATGAGACATTTTCACTAACACAAAGAAAAGTGTTACTACTCATCTTTTTTTGGGCGGGTGGGCAGGGTCTCACCCTGACACGTCTTGACTCACAGAGATCCACCTGCTTCTCTGCCTATTCACTACTTATTTATTTTTATTTTTTTGTTTTTTCGGAACAGAGTTTCTCTGTGTAGACCTGGCTGGCCTCAAACTCAGAGATCCACTTGCTTCTGTCTCCTGAGTGCTGGGATTAAAGGTGTGCCACTATGCCAGCCCAGCACACTCTCTGAGGAGTGCCTACTCTTAGCATTCTCCACCCTATATATCCCTTGAGACAGACTTCTTACTGAGCCTCAAGTGAGGCTGGTGGCCAGCAAACTTTCTGTCTCTGCTCTTCCTACAGTGCTAGTGTTAGAGCTCTGTGTTATCATGTCCAATATTTTACATGGGATCTGGGGATTTGAACTCAGGTCCTCATGCTTACAGGATAAACGCTCTTAACCTGCTGAACCATCTCCCCAGCCCTGTATTTTATTTTCAAAGATAAAATAGGAACTATAATTACCCATCTAATCTTTTAATGTACAAATCTTATTTGATGAATTTATATACAGTATAATTGTTACTTCAAATCTAAAGTAGGCAGAATAGAAATAATCAAATAATCATAGTGGGATTTTTTTTGGTTCATTTGTTTTTAATTTTGTTTTGTTTTGAGACAGGGTCTTGGTGTGTAGCCTTGGCTGGCCTGGAACTTGCTATGTAGATCAGGCTAGCCTCGAACTCATAGAGATCTGGGAAAGACAGAGCCTATATCTGCCACCCTAGTGCTGAGACAGATTAGTCTTGACTATTCAAAGAAGACTGAAGCTGGCTTGGTAGGTCTATAATCACAGCATTTGGGAGGCTGAGGCATGAGGGTTGCTGTGCATTTAAGACCTGCCTCAGTGGTGGTACTTGCTGCCTTTAATCCCAGGCAGAGGCAGGTGGATCTCTGAGTTCCAGGACAGCCTGGTCTGCATAGTGAGTTCCAGGATAGCCAGGGCTATGTAGAGAGACCCTGTCTCAAAACAAATCAAAAGGACCAACTTATACTACATAGTGAATACCTAACTAGCCATGCAAGACCTTGTCTCACAACCACCACCACCCCTGCAAAAAATATAGATTGGGCATGTAGTTCAGCAGTAGGGTGCTTCCCCTAGAGAAACAAGGCCCTGGCATTTGATCTCAAGCACTGAAAAACAAAACTGATTTTGCACATAGAATCAGCAGTTGATCATGGGGAAGTTGTGAGAAGGGAAGGGGAAGTTGAAGGCTATAAAGTCAGTTTGCAGTTCCTTAGATGTGGGTGGTTAGAGCTAAAAGAAGTACAGAATAACCTTCCTCTAATACTGTTACAGAAAGACCTGTGCTTCTTGCAGCTGTTGGGAGTTTACAGTGAAAAGTTCCGCCTTCAGCACATTGCAAAAGATGGAGTGGTTGTGTTCTCCATTGGTCTTTGGAGGACACTAGAGTGTGGGAACTGATAACTGCTGACAGGACTTTGACAAATACTGCCTACCCAGCCATGCACACAAATAAGCCATCTTGCTCCATTGGTCTGTTTCCATCTTAAGACAGATTCTGCTAATAACACTGCAGATACTGAACCATAAGTCCAAAGCCTTGAAGTGTCACTGGGCAAAATTCCGACTCAGATCTCTTAGAAAACTCTGACCCATGGGTTTTTAGAGAGTTATTGTTTCCTCTTGAGAGGTATGATCGTGGCTCACATCTGGTGGTTTTGAGAACTGTCTGCTGGCTTGGGGGAGAGGAGCTGTTTCTTTGAGTAGGAAAATGTCTTAAATTGATTTTCAGTAACTATTTCAGTCAGCACTTTGAACTCATCTTAGGTAGCTGGTGCCATTACATCCTTGTGGTCAATAGCTTTCCTTTCTCTTATGGCTTGCTTCATAGGTTTATAAAAGCTTTCTGTCCATTATTATTTTGGCATGTAGTTTTGTTTCTTATTCCACATAGCATTATACCTGGTAGATTTTTTAGTGGGAAAATATTTAGAGAGCAGAAAATACCACATGATAAGAGTCTTTATCTTCCCTCAGGTTCAGCTTAAAGGTCACCATTTAGAGAGGCCTTTGAGACCACCTTTATTGAACAGCCTATACATAATTTTTAAAAAATAAAATAAAAATGAAACTCGGCATTGTAGCACCTGCCTTTTATTCTAGCACTCTGGAGTCAGAGGTAGGCTGATCTCTGAGGCCAGCCTAATCTACAGAGAAAGTTCCAGGACAGCCAGGGCTACACAGAGAAACCTGTCTTGAAAACCACACACACACACACACACACACACACACACACACACAAATTTGTTTAAATTAAATAAAAATGAATTTTTTTGAAAACTTTGAACCTGCATAGAACTAAAGTAGTAAGGAATTTGTATTAGAATAACATACAATTCAAAGAGGAATTGATAACACATTGTATTCAAACTTGACAAATCAAATATGAGAATAAAGGAAGAAAAAAATTTTTAATTTGTGGGAAATAAGAGATGCCATCATTAAATATAGAATAGGGTTATGAAGAAAGAGCCGGTTTGAGAGTGAACGTTATTCTGATGATGGTGTTTTCAAGTGCTTGTGTTGGTGAACAATTAGAAAGCTATGGAAGCCCAAGATGTGTGTGTGTGTGTGTGTGTGTGTGTGTGTGTGTGTGTGTCTGTCTATGTCTGTGTGTGTGTGTGTGTGTCTCTGTGTGTTTGTATCTCTCTGTGTGTGTGTGTGTGTCTGTGTGTGTGTGTCTGTGTGTGTACATGAGTATGAGTGCTGGTGCCTGTGGGGGCTAGAGGCATTGGATTTGCTAGAGAATTTCCTCAAAGGGGAATTACAGGTGGTTGTAAACTTCCCCGGGGTGGGTGTTGGGATTCAAGCTCCTGTTCCCTGTGAGAACAGTGTGTGATCTTAACTGCTTAGCCATCTCTCCTGCTGTAGTCAGGGTAGTTTTGAAGTGCTGGCATTACAGAGGAAGAGAAAAGGAACTATAGAGGATGGAAAACAGCAAAGAGCAAATGCTTGGGAGATTTCTCAACCGGTTTGGAGCAAAAGTGAAAGAACAGAAATGGGCGCAAGAGAGGACAGCATGGGGAGTCAAGCTTTGTTTTTAGAAAGAAGTGAGATGCAAACACTGCTGTAACCTCAGAATATGATAGACAGTCAGCCTCAATATGGTGGAAGATTGGTTCCAGGACTCCAGTTGATACCCACATCTGCAGATGTATACAATGGCCAAAGATTTGCATATAACCTACTGTGTACTCCTGTATACTTTTTTTTTTTTTAAAGCTGAGGATCGAACCCAGGGCCTTGTGCTTGCTAGGCAAGTGCTCTACCTCTGAGCTAAATCCCCAACCCTACTTTTTAAAACACAATTTTAGCCGGGCGATGGTGACATTGCTTTAATCCCAGCACTCAGGAGGCAGAGCCAGGAGGATCTCTGGGAGTTCAAGGCCATCCTAGTCTATGGAGCGAGATCCAGGACAGGCTCCAAAACTACACAGAGAAACCCTGTCTCGAACCCCCCCCCCAAAAAAAAACCCCACAATTTTAAAGATTTATCTCTTTTTTTAATGTGTGTGTTTTGCCTGCACATATAAGTGTTCACCACATGTTTGCCTGGTACCTATGGAAGCCAGAAAAGGATATAGCATCCCCTGAAACTGGAGTTAGACAGTTGTTAGCTGTCATGTTTGGGTGCTGGGAACTGAACCTGGGTTTTCTTCTCTCTTACAGTATATCTAGACTACAGTTTCCCTTCCCTCCACCCCTCCTAGTTCCCCACATACCCCTCCTATCCCCCCCACACCCCTCCTATCTCCCCCAGATAACTGCTCTCTGTTTCCCCTCAGAAAAGAGCAGGCCTCCCAGGGGTATCAGCTGAACACAGCATAACAACATGCAAGAAGACTAGGGTTTACCTCATCAAGGCTGGATGAGGTAACTCCAGTAGGAGGAAAAGAGTCTTAAGAGCAGACAGAAGAGTCAGTGACACCCCTACTCACACTGTTAGGAGTCCCATAAAAATCCCAAGCTAAACAACCGTAACTTATCTGCAGAGGACCTAGTGCAGACTCATGCAGGCTTTGTGGGCTTCAGTCTCTGTGGACCCCTGTGAGCTCTGCTTAGTTGATTCTGTGGGCCATGCTCTCATAGTGCTGTCCACCCCCACTGACTCTCCTCTTTCATGGGATTTCCTGAGCTTTGCCTAATATTTGGCTCTGGGACTCTGTGTCTGTTTCCATCAGCTGCCAGAGGTAGCCTCTCTGATGACTATTGGGTTAGGTACCAATCTATAAGTATAATAGAAAATCATTAGGAATTATTTCATTGACTTTTTTTGGCCAGTGTGTTTGGGTCTACCCTAGGTCTCTGGGCTATTCAGGCAAGGTAGGACATCGGCTCCCTCTTGTGGTATGGTCATCAAATTAGACCAGTGCTGGGCCTGGGACACCAACCCAACCACAAAACCTTTAACCTACAACCTATCCTGCCTGCAAGATGTGCTGGGCATTGGTGACTCAGAATTTATGGGAGTGGCCAACAATGAACTTGAAGCCAGTGCTCTTAAACACTGAGTCATTCACTCTCCAGGACCTCCTGCCTCTATTTTAAACACATTTTGTTTGTTTAAAATTCTTTTATGTCTGGTGGCGGTGGCGCATGCCTTTAATCCCAGCACTGGGGAGGCAGAGCCAGGCGAATCTCTGTGAGTTTGAGGCCAGCCTGGTCTGCAGAGCAAGATCTAGGACAGGCACCAAAACTACACGGAGGAACCCTGTCTCAAAAAACAAAAAACTGGGTTGGGGATTTAGCTCAGTGATAGAGCACTTGCCTATTAAGGGCAAGGCCCTGGGTTCGATCCTCAGCTCTGGGGAAAAAAACAAAACAAAACAAATCTTTTATTATATTTATTGTCACTGCACAAGTATGGAGTTTGTAGGACAACTTGCAGAAGTCATTCTGTCCTTTACCACATGGGTTCTGGGATATGGAACTCAGGATGTCAGGCTTGTCAGCAAGTGTTTTTACCCACTGAGCCATCTTGTTGCTGGCCCTGAACAGTGTCCTTTTTTTTTTTTAGCTGAGGATCAAACCCCGGGCCTTGTGCTTGCTAGGCAAGCACTCTACCACTGAGCTAAATCCCCAACCTCCAGTGTCCTTTATACATCATAAGTTTTCAATGGTTTGATATATTTAAGGAAATAATAGGCGCTCCTTGTCTTCACAAGTTAATATTTAACATAGCATTCTATAATACTTGGTTCAGGTTCCTGTTAGGCAGTTTAGTTCTTTGCTAAATTGTTTCATGTACTACTTAGGATATAATCTCCTCCCAACCCTGAATTAAACCCAGGGTCTCTAGTTGAGGCAGTCCTGTACTAGTGAGTAATAGCCATCCCTATGATGAGTTATTTTTTTAATGATGATGATGATGATGATTCTTTTTACAACCTGACCTTCATTTCCTTCCCTTCTTCTCCTCCTAGTATCTCCCCCAACCTCCCTTCTGCCTGCTTCCTCTTCCATTTCTATTCAGAAAAGAGCAGGTCTCCCATGGATGTCAACCAAACATAGCATATTAAGTTGTAGTGAGACTAAGCACCTCAAAAAAAAAAGGGTGGGTAGGAGGAACTGAAGAGATTGCTCAGTGGTAAGAGCACTGGCTAGTCTTTTAGAGGATCTGGGTTCAATTCCCAGCATCCACATGGCAGCTTGCAACTGTCTGTAGCTCCAGTTCCAGGGGATCTGACACCTTTACACCAATGCACATAAAATAAAGTTAAAAAGAAAATCCAATAAAGGCATTAAAAAAAAAAAAAAAAGGATGTGGTACTTCCCTTCACTTTAAGGCTGGATGAAGCAACCCAATATGAGGAATAGGTCCCCAAAGCCAGCAATAGAGTCAGAGACAGAGCTAGGCAGTAGTGGTGGTGCACACTTTTAATCCTAGCACTCAGAAGGCAGAGGCAGGCAAATCTCTATGTGATCAGGCCAGCCTGGTCTACAAAGTGAGTTCCAGGACAGGTAGGCTACACAGTGAAACCCTTCCTTAAAACACACACAAATGGCTTGATCTGTTTGTGGGGTCCCTGGCAGCAGGACCAGGACTTATCCCAGTTGCATGAACTGGCTTTCTGAGCCCATTCCCTGTGGTGGGATACCTTGCTCAGCATTGATACAATGGAGAGGGGCTAGGCTCTCCTTCAACTTGGTATGCCAGACTTTGTTGACTACCATGGGAGGCCTTACCCACTCTAAGGAGTGGATGGGGATAGAGTGGGAGGGAGGTGAGGAGGTGGGAGAAGGGGAGGGAGGGGGAACTGGGGTTGGTATGTAAAATGAAAAAAATTTTAATAAATAAATATATTTTAAAAAACACCACTATTAAATCCAAACTCTGCTTCAAAACACACACACACACACACACACACACACACAGAGTCAGAGACAACCCCTCTCCTGCTCCCACTGTTAGTAGACCATGCTACATAACTGTAACATATATGCAGAGGGCCTAGATCAGTCCCATGCAGGCTCCCTGGTTCAGTCTCTGTGAACGCTTATGAGCCCAAGTTAGTTGATTCTGTGGGTTTTCTTGTGATATCCTTGAGCCCTCTGGCCCCTACAAACCTTCCTCCCCCTCTTCCACAGCATCTCCTAATTGGCAGTTTCTGTCAATTGGTGGATGAAGCCTCTCTGATGACAATTGGACTAGGCAGCAGTCTATGAGTATAGCAGAATATCATTAGGCATCATTACATTGCTTTTTGTTTTGTTTTTTTGTTTTTTTGTTTTTTTTGGCCAGTCAATTGTATTTGGTTATATTCTAGGTCTCTGGGCTATCTAGCCTCTGGGTGCTGGTGCTCCAGGCAGTGTCAGGGATGGGCTC
This sequence comes from Onychomys torridus, assembly GCF_903995425.1. Lineage (NCBI taxonomy): Eukaryota > Metazoa > Chordata > Mammalia > Rodentia > Cricetidae > Onychomys > Onychomys torridus. Next base: position 37,569,288 of record NC_050449.1, on the reverse strand, counting down.
CTTCTTGTGTAATGGGACTCAGGCTGGACCAGTCATTGGTTGGCCACTCCCACAGTTGCTGCACCGTCTTTATTCTAGCACATCTTGTAGGCACAGCAAATTGTACAGGTCGAAGGTTAGGTGGCTGGGTATGATGAGTTTTAATCTTGGGTTTAGTTTCTACTTTGGCCTATAGTAGAAGACCTAAGCAGCAATAATCAGATGATCTCACGGTGCAAGGAAGAAATGTCCCAGCAGCAGTCAGGGTTGAATTGTGCTGCATTTATTTTACCTTGGAAAGACAAAAGGCACCTGATGGTGACCCTCTAGTATAGCAGATGAAGTCCTTTAAAGATTTTTTGTTTTTTTGAGACAGGGTTTCTCTGTGTAGCTTTACGCCTTTCCTGGAACTCACTCTGTAGACCAGGCTGGCCTCAAACTCACAGAGATCGGCCTGGCTCTGCCTCCCGAGTGCTAGGATTAAAGGCGTGTGCCACCACCGCCCCACCTAAAGATGCTTTTATTTTTTATTTTTTAAAAGATTTATTTATTTATTATGTATAGTGTCCTGTCTGCACATAGCCCTGCAAGCCAGAAGAGGGCACCAGATTTCATTACAGATGGTTGTGAGCCACCATGTGGTTGCTGGGAATTGAACTCAGGACCTTTGGAAGAGCAAGCAGTGCTCCTAACCTCTGAGCCATCTCTCCAGCCCCCTAAAGATGCTTTTAATAGGACATCAATAATTTGTCATGGTTTGAGATTTTGTAGTCAGTTCAGTTATATAACAAGAATATAGAGTTTTGAGTACATAAATAGAAAATAGGACAAGGGAAATAACGTCAAATTGGTAGTTGGTTTGGTATTTAATGGTATCTAAAACATCTAGGTCCTGTTCTGTGTGGTACTGATATTAAAGATAATGAGGACAGTCTGATCAAATGAGAGGCATCATCTGTGTTAAAAGTAGGTACTGTGGAGCATATTTATAATCACATCCATTGAGTAGAGATTACTAGGACAAAGTTAATTGATTGTTAAGAACAGTGGTAGTATATGTACATATTTGCTTTGGATGTTAACATTTCATTTTTGATAAAAAGTAGTGGTTCAATAAAATTTAGAAATTTTAGTACAGTTTTCACCAAGTTTGATTTAGTAAAAATATTTGTTAGATCTGGACATTTAAATAGTTATTATTGACAATGCTTTCATCTTGGATGAATTACTATCTATCTATCTTTTTATTTAAAGAAGGTTTCTGCAGAGCAGTAAACCCAACATTCTGACACTGCCTTTCTTTTGTGATTGTGTGGTTATGACTGTGAGAAGTTCTTGCATTTAGTGCATTCTCTTGTCTGTCATCCTAAAGTAAATTTGTTCCTGTTAGCTTAAGCTCAAATATTTGACTTTGGGGTTTTTCTTATTTACTATATGACATTTATTTGAATGGGGAGAGAGATGGGATATGTTAGATTTTCATCTTTCATTTGTTGCTTGAGCAAAATAAGTTCTGAAGCCCTCCCTGCTTTACATAAAGAGCAGTAGCTATTGTTAGTAACTCATTCCTTCCTCTCATAGTTTGCCATACTTTTATTAAAAGTTTATTGACCAGAAATTATAAATTTATTTTCATGTTCAAGTTAAACTGCTTTGTATGGTGAATTCAGTGCACTTAAAATATCAGTAATTTGCCTGACAGTGGTGTGTACACCTTTAATCCCAGTTCTTGGGAGGCAGAGGCAGGCAGATCTCTGAGTTTGAAGCCAGCCTGGTCTGTACAGGGAGCTCCAGGACAGCCAGAGCTACACAAAGAAACCCTGTCTATAAAAACAAAACAAAACAACAAAACAAAACAAAAACAAAAACAAACAAACCAACAAAAACAGTAATGTATGTTTTAATTATTGTATTTTGTTCATTTGTAGGCGAAACCTAACCAAACTATCCCTGATCTTCAGCCACATGCTGGCAGAACTGAAAGGCATCTTCCCAAGTGGACTCTTCCAAGGAGACACTTTTCGGATTACTAAAGCAGATGCTGCAGAGTTTTGGAGAAAAGCTTTTGGGGAAAAGTAAGTCTCTAAATGATGAACCTAACTGAAAAATTAAAGCTTATGTTAGGAGATACTTGTTTAGAATTTTAAATTGTGAAATTTTTAAAACACAGTAGGTCAGCAAGATGGCTCAGCAGGTAAAGTGCTTGCCACACAAACCTGACAGTCTGAGTTTGATTCCTGGGACCTGTGTAAAGATGGAAGGAGAGAACTGATTCCACAAAGTTGTCCTCGATATTTACATGTACATCATGGCACTTGCACTCTGTGCTCACACACATCATGCCACCACCACAATAACAGTAACATTTTTAAATTCTTTACATTTTTGTTTTGTTGTTGTTGTTGTTGTTGTTATTATTTTGGTTTTTCAAGACAGGGCTTCACTGTGTAACAGCTCTGGCTGTCCTGGAACTCGGACTAGCCTCGAACTCACAGAGATCGGCCTGCCTTTGCCTCACAGTGCTGGGATTAAAGGCGTGCACCACCACTACTTCCTGATTGTGATTTTCAAAGTTTAGTTCAAAGCCAGGTGTCCCAGCAGGGACATGTGGAATCTATCCAGGCCAGCCTACTTAGTGAGATGCCATCTCCAAAGAAAAATTTGGTGTAGTGGTCTGCACCTCTTATCTCAGCATAGTGAGGCTGAGGAAGAGGATGGGAAGTTCAAGGCTAACCAGGGTCTAGTCTACATGGTGATACCCTGTTTTAAAAAGTTATAACCTCATCTTCCTTCTGTGCTTCTAGGATAGCACAAATGCCCGTAGAAAGATGAGAAAGGGATTAATATGTGGTATTTTGGGCAGGGAATTATAGAAAATCATCTCTGTTATTCATCAGGAAGGTAACAAACATATCCCTTATTTCCTTCTTTCTGTTCTTAGTCTAAATATAACTTGGCTTTTGTGAGAGAAGCGCTTTTAATAGTGAAAGCTTTCTGGGGTTTGGTTGCCTTTCCTCAGTGATAGTAATGTCTGCAGTTGCCTGTTATCTCATTGTGCCTTCTCTCACCCCACTCCACCCCAGGACAATAGTTCCTTGGAAGAGCTTTCGACAGGCCCTTCATGAAGTTCATCCCATCAGTTCTGGGCTGGAGGCCATGGCTCTGAAGTCCACTATTGATCTGACCTGCAATGATTATATTTCCGTTTTTGAATTTGATATCTTTACACGACTGTTTCAGGTAGGATTCTAAAGTCACTGACTAACCTATTACTTTTTATTTTTTAAGAGAAAATTTTTTTTTTGTTTTTGTTTTTGTTTTTGTTTTTCCGAAATGTTTTCGTCCTCAGCTCCAGCAAAAAAAAAAAAAAAAAGACAGGGGAAGACATTCCCGAGACTAGAAGTGGGTCTGAGATTAGAAAGATCCTAAACTGTTTTCTTTTATTCTTTTGATGTGTGTTGTCAACTTGTTTTTCTGTAGTTCGATTCTTTCTCTGTTTTTTTTTTTTTTTTTTTAAACAAAATTTTATGTAGCCCAGGGTGGACTCACGTTTGCTTTGTAGTCAATGCTAGCCTTAAACTCCTGATCCACCTGCTTTTTCTGCCTCCAGAGTATTGGGATTACAGTATTTGTCACCATCCCTGGCTTCCTATTCCATTCTAGATTGTTAGTCCTAAAATGCATTGGTACATCAGTGTGTATATGTGCCAGCTTGAATAAACATTCATTAAGAGCTTAATAATTACACGTATAGGTCCTATTCTGTTTTTCTGGGTTTTGTCATTGTTTGACCTTAATACTGGTAAGAGCTGCTGAGCAATTTTGTATGTGTAGTTGTCTCCCTATACAAGGCAACTTGTATTCTTAGCTCTCAAAATTTCTACTCTCAAACAAACTTGTCTTCCCAAAGAATGACAATAGAGAATTTGTGACAAGCAGAATTTATAATTTAGAGTTGAAGTTTTTCTTTTGTTCTTCATCATTCTAAGGCTGGTTGTGTGTCTGAACCAAATGGTCTATGATTGATCTTTTATTTCTTTAGCCCTGGTCCTCTCTGCTCAGAAATTGGAACAGCCTTGCTGTAACTCACCCTGGTTACATGGCTTTCCTGACATATGATGAAGTGAAAGCACGGCTCCAGAAGTTCATTCACAAGCCTGGCAGGTCAGTACCTTGAGTCAAAGGGGTTTGTTCTCCTGAATTTTGTTAGAGTTGAAGGAACATCATCTTTTATTGGTTCCCCAGTGGCCCAGATTTGGGGATAAGATTGATTTAATCAACTCCTGTGATTTAGTAAATATTTCTAAGCCAATTTAGAATGAGGTTTATAGTGGGTGCTTGGAGTCCTAGTATGCAGGAGCTGAAAAATATAGCAAAACCCTATCTCCAATAAATAGAGCAATGAAGTCTAGATGTATTTTGCTTCTGTTCTGGAATCATTAGAGGAGCTGATTTGGTTTTTCGAGACAGGGTTTCTCTGTGTAGCTTTGTGCCTGTTCTGGATCTCACTCGTAGACCAGGCTGGCCTCAAACTCACAAAAATCCTCCTGGCTCTGCCTCCCGAGTGCTGGGATTAAAGGCATGCACCAACACCGCCTGGCGATTGAACCCAGGCCTGCAGGCATACTAAGTATTCATTCCCCATCTAAGCTATGCCCTGTCCCTTGAAAAGGTTACTTGAAATTCTTTTCAAGTTAGCATACAAAAAAAAAAATGAGTTTTATTATTTACGTTTTCATATATATTTTGTTTTTATTCATATTCATTCTTTCCCCCTAAAGAAGTTATTCATAATGGTCTTTTTTATTTTGTCTCTATGTTGCCCTCTATCTGATACCAGCATATATATTGAAACTTCTGGTAATCTCTGTCCTCAGTTACATCTTCCGGCTGAGCTGTACTCGTCTGGGTCAGTGGGCCATCGGGTACGTTACTGCTGATGGGAACATTCTGCAGACAATCCCACACAATAAACCACTCTTCCAAGCACTGATTGATGGCTTCAGGGAAGGCTTGTGAGTATCACTGCTTTCTGTTGTCTCTTAGCATCTAGGAACTGGGGACACCAGTGCCTCTTCATTAAATGGCTTCTATTGCATGTTTTCTTTACAGACTAAAATTTCAGGAATGTGTTAATATACTACCTTGCCCTGTCTTGAGGTTGAGCTTTGTTCTTTTTCAGGGTTCCCTAAGTGAGACTGGCTTTCTTTGTTGTTTTAGTTATTATCACGAATAAACTTTATCTCTTTTTCCAAATAGCTTAATGTTAAAGCCAAATTAGAATAAAAAGCTATGGACAGGATCTGCTGCTTATTTAACTAGTCAGTGTGGGGTGATTAGATGTTCCAATGACAGCACGCCTCCATGATCTTCAACCTAGTTTTAGTCTGAGTCAGCAGTTCTTTTCTTTAGGCCTTGGGCTTTTGTGATGTATGCTAGTATTTATGGCTAAGTTCTTATTCCTGGATTACCATTTATTTGGGAATTTAAATTCATTTTCAGTCAGTAAACACTGAAAGTACTGTTGAGTGGGTATCAGAAAAGCAACTGTGTTCTAAAGTTACTAGGAAATTACATTTTTCCATTATGTATCATCTCCACATTAGCATTGAAGCAAGAAGCAGTGCTATTCCTAACATCTGAGCAGTCTGGTGCTAGAATCCACTGGTAGATGATCTCAGTGGCTTCATTTGCTTCCTCCACTTGTAACTTGGGGTCTGTATAAAGTGTTTAGTCAAAAGCAAATGTAGGGCAGGGCATGATCCCAGCACTGGACTAAGAGAATCATGAGTTTGAGGCCAGCCTGGGCTACATAAAAGGCCCTCCCTTAGCAATCAAAAACAAAAGAAAACAATATTTATACCTCATGACCATTCATTGAAAATAGAGGTTGACAATTATGACCCATCAGCTACCTGTTTTGATACAGCCTGTAGGCCAAGGTGGTAGTTGCTTGGGGATTTTGTTTTGATTTTTCAGACAGTCTCACCAGGTAGCACTGGCTAGGTGGCCTAAAACTCACTTTGTCAGCCAAGCTGGCCTCCAGTTCACAGATACCTGCCTGCTTGCTTCTCAAGTGCTGGTATTAAAGGTGTGCACCACCACACATGGCTTGTTACTTGTGTTTATGTGTGAGTGTTTTGCCTGCCTGCATGCCTCAGTAGGCACCACTTGCGTGCCTGTGGTTGAGGAGACCAGAAGAGGGCATCAGAATCCTGAAACTGGAGTTACAGACAGTTGTGAGCCTCACCTCCAAGTGAGTGCTAGTAATCAAACCTGGATCCTCTTGGCTGTGGTGGGCACAGACCTTTAATCCCAACACTAGAGGCAGAGGAAGGTAGGCTCTGAGTTCCAGGACAGTCTGATCTACCCTGTTTCAAAATAAAAACAAAAACAAAAACAAATAACAACAAAAAACCCTGGGTCCTGTAGAAGAGCAGCAGTGCTCTTAATGAAAGAGCCATCTCTTCAGCCCCTTGTTACTTGTTTTTAAGATGTGGTAGATCTCATATGTATGGTTTCGTTTGCACTAATAAATTGACCTAGTTGAAACACCAAGAATTATTAATCTCTTTTTAGCTATTTATTTCCTGACGGACGAAATCAAAATCCCGACTTGACGGGTTTATGTGAACCAACTCCCCAAGATCATATCAAAGTAACCCAGGTGAGTTTTGTTTTATAACTATATTATAACTGGAACCAAGCTTTTGGTTTACTCTTAGAACTCAATATATAGAGTAAATATTGCAACAGTTAGATTTTAAACCATTTGTTAGATTAGTGAGTGAGTGAGTGTGTGTGTGTGTGTGTGTGTGTGTGTGTGTGTGTGTGGTGTTGTGTTGTATGTGCATGTGGAGGCCCAACTAAAGTCAACATTGGGTATCTTTTAGTTATTCTGCATCCTGGTTTTTTAAAATAAGAGTCTCTATTGAACCTAGAGTTTACTGATTGGCTTGGGTGGCTGGGCATCAAGCCCCTGGGATCCCTCTGTCTCTGTCCCCCAGCACTAGGGTTTAGATGTGTATCACCACATCTGGCTTTTAGGTGGTACAGGAGATCTGAATTCAGATCCTTGTGCTTGTATAGCAAGCAGTTTTTCTACTGATGGAACCCTCTCCTCAGCACCTATTGTGACATTTCTATTTGAGTACATTTGACAGTCTTTTGGTTTTCATATTTTGTGTGTCATTCATTCAACACATTATCTCTCAATTTTTTCATCAAAGGAACAATATGAATTATACTGTGAGATGGGCTCCACATTTCAACTATGTAAAATATGTGCTGAAAATGATAAGGATGTGAAGATTGAGCCTTGTGGACACCTCATGTGCACATCCTGCCTTACATCATGGCAGGTATGGATATCCAAACTCTTGGTTTTTTCTGTGTGATTACTCTGAGAATCGGGTATTACATTTTATGTACTTTCTAGATAGAAAGGGTGGGGTAAGTTTGATTGGTTTTTCTTTTTTAATCCCCTTCTCCCTCTTAGTTGCTGATTTTCTCCCCTTTGGATATTTAGCCACTGCTGGCCTCCAAATCAGTTTTGGAAAATGACCTCAAATTCCTGTACCTTCTGCTTTGACCTCCCTGCTGTCATTACAAGGGTGGGCCACAATGCCTAACTTTTCTCTTTTTCTCTCTTTTCTTCTGGGAACTGAGGAATGAGTCCAGGGCCTGCTAAGCACACACTACACTACCTCTCTCTGAGTTACAGTCCTTGTTAGTTCTCCTTTTCTTTCTGGGCACTGTATTTACTAGTAGATGAGTATGTTGAATTCTTTCAGAAATGTCTGTTCCTCTCATGTGCTGCTTCTGCAGGAATCAGAAGGTCAGGGCTGCCCTTTTTGCCGATGTGAAATCAAAGGCACTGAGCCCATCGTGGTGGATCCATTTGACCCCAGAGGCAGTGGCAGTCTGCTAAGGCAAGGAGCAGAAGGGGCTCCCTCCCCAAATTATGATGATGATGACGATGAACGAGCTGATGACTCTCTCTTCATGATGAAGGAGTTGGCAGGTGCCAAGGTAAGACTACAATTTGAAGGCATTGGAGATACAGCTTGGTGTTAGATATCTTGGTCAGCATTTCTATTATCGTGATAAAACACTGACCAAAAGCAACTTCGGGAGGAAAGGGTTTATACCTTGTAGTTCATCATCATGGAAGTCAGGGCTACACTTTGAGGCTTTCTTTAAAAACAAGCAAAACCTTTGTTAGAACTGAGGATTAAGGGAAGAGGTACATGAGGATTCTATAAAGACAGTAGTATTTCATTTCTTCACTGAATGGCAGGTGAGGAGTATTTTCTTGTTATTTTGTTCTTTATGACTCTCAGTTTATATAGTAACTTTTAGAAGATTTGCCCCTTCCCCTAAAATCTTACCATAAAGGTATATAAAACGTGAGGTTGCCTGGCTCTTGACACCCTGGCTAGCTGTCATTTGTTGTTGTTGCACGTTTTGTTTCTTTTTCTGAGCTCTACCTTGAACTTAAGCTCTAGGCTCTTGACTGCTACCTCTGGGCCACATCATTGATCTGGGGGGGAGGGAGAGAGATGTATAAAGTGATTTTTTTTTCTCATAACTTCCTATTTTTCCTAAAATAATTATTTCTCTAGTTATCAATTTGTATCTGTCACTACCAAGTAAACCGTGATCTCAAACATCTTCTCAGGAAGCTGCATTAAGAAATAATTGCTAGGGGTTGGGGATTTAGCTCAGTGGTAGAGCACTTGCCTAGCAAGCGCAAGGCCCTGGGTTCGATCGTCAGCTCCAAAAAAGAAAGAAAGAGAGAGAGAGAGAGAGAAAGAAAAGAAAAGAAAAGAATCGCTAAACCCAGCGGTGATAGCACATGCTTTAATCCTAGCACTCAGGAGGCAGAGCCAGGTGGATCTCTGTGAGTTCGAGGCCAGCCTGGGCTACAGAATGAGTTCCAGGAAAGGTGCAAAGCTACACAGAGAAACCTTGTCTCAAAAAAAAAAAAGGAAGGAAGGAAGGAAGGAAGGCCATCAGTAAGCTGCACAGTGCAGTAGATAACGTATAATCCAGTATTATAATACTCGGGAATCACCTGCACTCCCTCCATCTGGTCTGTTCATTCTCTGAATGGACTCCTGTTGTCCTTAGGCCTTTCCTTTCATGGGACATGATTGCCTCTCTTCTGTTCATTTCTCATGCTTTATTTTTTTCATTTTTTGAGGGAAATATGTTCTTAAAATACCTTTCTGGGAGCCTGGAGAGATGGTTCAATGGTTAAGAGCATATGCTATTCTTCTAGAGGACCTAAGATCCCCTGTATCCACATCAGGCCCCTCACAACCACCTGTGTCTCCAGTTCCTGGAGGACCCAACTTCTGTGACCTTGTAGTTACCTGCACTCACATACAAATGGCTACATATAGACACACATATATAATTTAAAATAGTAAAAATAAATCTTAAAAAATAATCTCTGTTAAAAGATGAAAGGGTAACCTTTTGGGGCTTCATATCACAGCATATTTTTATTCAGCACTTAAATTAGGAGTGGTGTTGTACTGGCTAGATTTATGTCAACTTGATACAATCTATAGTGTCATCTGAGAGGAGGAAACATCACCTGAGAAAATGCCTCCATAAGATCAGGCTATGGGCCAGCCTATAAGGCATTTTCTTAATTAGTGACTTATGGAGGAGACCATAGACCATTGTGGGGGAGGCCATCCCTGGGCTGATGGTCCTGGGTTCTATAAGAAAACAGTCTGAGCAAGTCATGGGGAGCAAGCCAGTGAGCAGCATCATTCCATGGCCTCTGCTTCAGCTCCCTCCCTCCACGATCCTGCCCTATTTTTATGTATGTATGTATGTATGTATGTATGTGTGTATGTATGTATGTATGTATGAATGAGCTGAGGATCGAACCCAGGGCCTTGCGCTTGCTAGGCAAACGCTCTACCACTGAGCTAAATCCCCAACCCAGGATCCTGCCCTATTTGAGTTCCTGTCCTAACTTCCTTTGGTGATGAACAGTGAAGTGTAAGTGTAAGCCAAATAAACTCTTTTCTCCCCAAGTTTAGTTTTTTGGTTTTTCGAGACAGGGTTTCTCTGTGTAGTTTTGGTACCTGTCCTGGAACTCGTTCTGTAGACCAGGCTGGCCTCGAACTCACAGAGATCCACCTGGCTCTGCCTCCCAAGTGCTGGGATTAAAGGTGTGTTCCACCACTGCCCAGCAGTGACCTCACTCTTGCCATCTAATCATGGTGTCCTTGCTCTTCCTCACTTTTCTTGCCCTTTATCCACAGTTTTCATGTTTGCCCATCCTTGTTTCTTATCAAAGTGAAGGGTGCCATAGTGCCCAGCTCAAGAAGCTTGCTATTATTGTCAGGTTTCAAGTTAATGAGTAGAACAAAGGAGAAGCAATAGATTTGAAGGTCTTTAGGGGAAATCACCAAGTGTTGGACTAGAAACTGATGGAGTGAGAGTTAGCTTGATGAATAACTTAACATTTTTAGTCCTAATGTTAAACTAAATTTTCAGCTGGTTTTTGAGGCTTCAGTCAGTCTGTCTTTGTCTCTTCAGTGTTTCCTGCATATTTTGGTTGTTTTTAGGAATTTTACTTATTATGCTTTTTTCCTCCAGATCATATAAATCTTTTGTCTTTAAAATTTTTTATTTATTATTGTTATTTGTATGTGTGTTTGTGCATGATTGTCTATGGGGGCCCGTGTGCCATGGCATTCCTATAAAAGTCAGAAGACAACTGTGTTTTGGGTTTGTTTTTTTGTTTTTTGTTTTTTTGTTTTCTTTTAATATTTGTTTATTTTATGTATGAGTTCTCTATCTGCACACATGCCTTTATGCCAGAAGAGGGCATCAGATCCCACTAGAGATGGATGCAAGCCACCAGGTGGTTGCTGGGAATTGGGAGCAGCCAGGTAGTAAGAGGATTGTAGTAATTTTTAAAATTGTAAGGTAGGCTCTGTTTTGTAGCCTGCTATCTGATTGAGAGTGTCCTCTTATGGTGATATAAATATAGTCCAGGATTCCAAAAATATCTGAATTTAAAGGTTTGTGTGATCACATAGTATCTGCTGTGTATAGCTTTAGGATTGAAAGATGCTGTTCCCTAGACAGGAGTAACCTGTGTACATCTCCTTGGTTCTAGGTGGAAAGGCCTTCCTCTCCATTCTCCATGGCCCCACAAGCTTCCCTCCCTCCAGTGCCACCAAGACTTGACCTTCTACAACAGCGAGCATCTGGTCCTGCCAGCACTTCAGTTTTGGGGGCTACTTCCAAGGCAAAGCATTATCCATTTCTGCACTTTGCTGGGCCTTTCTTGTATAAAAATGGTTTTGATTGATTTGTTTCCATCTTGTTTCCATAGGCTGGTTCTGGCTCCCTTCATAAAGACAAACCATTACCAATACCTCCTACACTTCGAGATCTTCCACCACCACCCCCTCCAGACCGGCCTTACTCTGTTGGAGCAGAAACACGACCTCAGAGACGGCCCCTGCCTTGTACCCCAGGCGATTGCCCATCTAGAGACAAACTGCCCCCCCATCCCCTCTAGCCGCCCAGGGGACTCATGGTTGCCTCGACCAATCCCGAAAGTACCAGTAGCTACCCCAAGCCCTAGTGATCCTTGGAATGGAAGAGAACTGACCAATCGGCACTCACTTCCATTCTCATTGCCTTCACAAATGGAACCTAGAGGAGATGTTTCTAGACTTGGAAGCACATTTAGTCTGGATACTTCCATGGTGAGTCTTAAATTTTAAACCATCTAGCCTAGTAGTAGCTGTGGGTAGCATTTTATGGTCAAAAGTGTTTTTCCTTTCTTTTTTTTTGGGGGGGGGGGAGCTGAGGATCGAGCCCAGGGCCTTGTGCTTGCTAGGCAAGCGCTCTACCACTGAACTAAATCCCCAACCCCAAAAGTGTTTTATTGAACTGGGTATGGTGGTAAATACTTTTCATCCCAGCACTTGGGAGGCAGAGGCATTCGGACCTCTGAGTTAAGGACAGCCAGGGCTGTGTAGAGCGACTGTCTGGAGTGGGGAAAAGTGTTTTGTTTTATTGACAGAGTTTTGATCTGTATCCCAGGCTGGCCTCAAATTCTTGATCTTATTGCCTCAGCTTCCTAAGTAGCTGAGATTACAAGTATGCACACTGTGCCTGATTTTGAGTCAAAGTTACTCAATAGGTTTTCTATAGAATTCAAAGATAGCATAATTCCTAACTTATGAGAAGTATATAAACAGAAGCTGAGATGGCTCAGCATAAAGACACTTCCAATCTGAGTTTGATTCCTAGAATGATGTGGAAAGAAGTGAATTTGGAAAGGGGTCTGCTTAAGAAATTCCCAAGGAGCCAGGTGCACACCTGTGATCCAATATTTGGGAAGCAGAGGCAGGTAGATCTTGAGTTCAAGACTAGCCTCATCCACATAATAAGTTCTAGGACCGTGAGGGTTACACAATTAGACTTAGACTGTGTCTCAAATAAAGAAAGGAGAGAAAGACCCACGAGCTGATGCTATGGCTCAGTAGGTAAAGACACTTGTTGGTAAGCCTGATAACTCAGGTGTGATCCCTGGACTCACATAATAAAGGAGGAGAAGAGAGTACTGAAAGTTATCTTGTGGCTTTTATGCACACACATTAAATAAATGGTGTATTATTATTATTATTTTAAAGAAATAAGGGGGCTAGAGAGAGGCTCAGCATATAAGAATACTTGCTGCTCCTGCGGAGGACCTGGGTTCAATTCCCAGAACCCACATGGTCTCCTACAAATTGCTATAATTCCAGTTCCAAGATATCTAATGCCCTTTTCTGACTTCTGAGGGAACAAAGCACACATGTGGTACACATATGTACATAGAGGCAAAACACTCACACATTATTAAAGTCTTCAGGAAAACAATACATACATACCACACACACACTCATGAAAGCATGTTACTTTTTTTTTTTTTTTTTAAATATGTGGAGCTGAGGATCGAACCCAAGGCCTTGCGCTTGCTAGGCAAGTGCTCTACCACTGAGCTAAATCCCCAACCCCAAGCATGTTACTTTTTAAGAGTAAGTTCCAACTATCCTTTTCTTGGGGTTGTGCTACTGTCCAATGAACGCATAGTGAGGGCAATACTGCTAACACCTGACAACACACCTGCATCGTTTAGAGCTCTGCTTTACCTTGGTGCAATTTAAAAAAAAAAAAAAAGATTAAGTTCCAGGACAACCAGGACTGTTACACAGAAACTCTGTCTTGAAACAAAGCAAAAAAGTGTGTGTGTGTGTGTATGGTGTAGTAGTGTAGCTGATGCCAGTGACCAAGTGAGAGTGTTTTACCAGAAGGCAATAAGTTAGGTGGATCCTTTTTTTTGGTTTTTCAAGACAGGGTTTCTCTGTGTAGTTTTGGTGCCTGTCCTGGATCCCACTCTGTAGACCAGGCTGGCCTTGAACTCCCAGAGATCCTCCTGGCTCTGCTTCCCAAGTGCTGGGATTAAAGGCGTGTGCCACCATGGCCTGAAAGGTGGGTCCTTTAGAGTTCATGAAAGGAATTCACAAAGGCTTGGAAACTTGTTAGTAGGTGAAAAGATGTAAGACATGAACTCTCTCATAAACTAATTGATGGTTTGAACCTGGCTAACAGACATCAAATTTGGAATAACCTTTGGTGGGTGAATGGAAAAGGTGGTTGGAAACTAAGGAGGAGATAGAATTGGACGAATACAGCTGAGTACTGTCATGACACTCAGATGACTATTTCTTGATTTCACAGAATAGATGGTAACATTTGAGTGGCACCCAATGGTGGCACTCTGGAGTAGCATCAGTGGAGAATAACATTTGAGTTTCGATATAGACTTAGGCTAGAAGTGATATTTCTGTAGACAACTAATTGTGTTTCATTTCTTTTTAGAGTTAGAATGAATAAAGTATTTCCTAGCTTTCTTCTCTCTGACTCTCCCACTTGAAATTCCTTCAGAATCAGAATCTATAGTGTGATAACCCTTGGGTTTGTGAGGTCTGTGGCTAGGTTAATATTCTTGTGATTTTTTTCCCAGTAGGTTGATAAGAGGAGATACTTAGCTGTAGTTGGGAAAGAGAAATTCTTTTCAGACCTTTTCTTAACTTTGCAGACTATGAATAGCAGTCCAATAGCAGGTCCAGAGAGTGAGCACCCAAAAATCAAGCCTTCCTCATCTGCCAATGCCATTTACTCTCTGGCTGCCAGGTAAGCATATTAAAGCTGTGTTCATTCTGTGCAGTGGGTATTGCTTTCTCATGAGACGAGGCCTCCCTAGGTAGACAATGGTGGCCTCAAACTCAGAATTCTACACTAAGTGTGGTTGGTGTGTGCCTGTGTCCGGCACTGAGAGGCTAAGGCAGTAAGATTGCTGAAGTTTACAGGCTAGCACAGCTCCTTCTCAGAACAGACAAGTGAGGACCTGAGCTAGATTCCCAGCACCCACATAGAGGCTCACAGCCATCTGTAACTTCAGTTCGAGGGGATCCAGTGCCTCTGGCCTCCTTGGGCCCTTGCACTCATATGCACATCCCCATTTGTAGACACTCATAAATATCTCATGTTTTATTATAACTAAAAGTAATAAAAATGATCTTAAACCAAAAGTTAACCTCACAAGTCTCCTGTTCTGGCCCTATGTGTTTTGAAATATTTCTTTCTACATTTGTATAGGTCAGTCTTGCCTTTTTTTTTTTTTTGGTTTTTCGAGACAGGGTTTCTCTGTGTAGTTTTGTGCCTTTCCTGGAACTTACTTGGTAGCCCAGGCTGGCCTCAAACTCACAAAGATGCGCCTGCCTCTGCCTCCCGAGTGCTGGGATTAAAGGCATGCGCCGCCACCACCCAACGAGTCTTGCCATTTTTATTAATCTTTTTAAAGAATCAATTTTAGCTGGGCGGTGGTGGCGGCGCACACTTTTTTTTTTTAATTATTAAGCATTACATATCATGCACATAGTATATAATATGCTGCATTTGCCTTCTAGCAAGAATAGGTGACCATAGCTGAGTAATTGTCTTTCATCAGCCAGGAAAATGCTTCCTTAGTCAATATTCTCCAAGCCCCTGGATTCAGTAGCGATTGACTCCAGAGACACGTCTGTCTCTTTCCATCAAATACCACTGGTAACGAAATCGAGCAACTCTTTTTTCCTTGCCCCCATTGGTGAACTTGTGGATGTACACAGTGGACACCCCAGGAATGACCAAGCACACGCCCATGATGGTGAGGCCTGGGAGAATCTCGAACCACATCTCCTCACCGCTACTCACGCTCCAAACTGCAACCGGCTCCTCCGGTGGTGCACACTTGGTCCCAGCACTCTGGAGGCAAAAGCAGGAGAATCTCTTAGTTTAAGGCCAGCCTGGTCTAGAGTGAGTTCCAGGCCAGCCAGGGCTAGTAAGCAAACAAAAAACAAAATAAAACAACAAACAAGCAAAAATGTGTACTACTTTTATAATCAGGAAAACATTATGTAGATACAGAGAGGCAAATAAATGCAAGTGCTTCTTGTTGATGATTTAGAATATACAAAAAAAAAGTATCGAGGTGAGGTCATGTTTCTTAAAAGGTTGGTATTTTGACTTAGTCTCCTTTCATAAGGTGGGACTGCAGAAGTTTTTGTTTCATTTTAAGTTTTTTGTTTTATGTGGGTATCTGAATATATATGCCTGTGTACTATGTGCAGGCAGTGCCCATGGAGATGTACCCAAAGAGGGAATCAGATCCTCTGAAACTGGAGTCACAGATGGTTGTGAGCTGCTGTATACTTGCTGAGAATAAGACCCCAATCCTCTGGAAGAGCAGCCAGTGCTCTTAACCACTGAGCCACCTCTCCAGCCCCTGAGAAGTTTTAGTGCAGAAAGCTCAGTGAGAATTACATAATATGCGCAGCAATAGCAAGATCCTTGAAGTAGAGGCACAGGGATGTAGCATGTACAAGGTCCTGGGTTTGATCCCTACACTATTGAAGGAAGGAAGGAAGGAAGGAGGGAGGGAGGGAGGGAGGGAAGGAGGGAAGGAAATGATCAAGAGTCAGAAGTTAAGGACCTAATCTAAGATACTAGCGACCAGGTTACTTTTTATCTCTTTATTTTAGATTTTTCTGGTAGGAAATATTGAAGAGAAAAAGAGGTCTTACTTTAGAGTAATGCTTTTGACAAGCTGTGTAGCCTCACTGTCATAGATAGCTTTGTTGGGGATTTGCTGCACATTGCAGCATTCTGTTAGGAAAGCACCTGCTGTTCCTTGTTTTGTGTCTTGAAAAAGACAAGAGTGCTACAGCAGCACTGTAACGAAACTGCTTGTGAGTTAAGGATAACTGGAGCCTCCTGACCATCCCAGTTTAACATTGGGATCAGCTGGAGTCAAGTCTGTGGTTGGTGCATGTTCTCCCAAATACCTGCCATGGTCAGTGGAAAGGATAGTGCCCTAGGTGCTGTTTATTTTGTTTTGTCAAATGGAGTTGTATCAGTTCTAAATCTGTTTCATACTTGAAAGTTTTCCAACCCTTTTGTTTTAATTCTTCCAGGCCTCTTCCTATGCCAAAATTGCCACCTGGGGAGCAGGGGGAAAGTGAAGAGGACACAGAGTATATGACTCCCACATCTAGGCCTGTAGGGGCTCAGAAGCCAGAGTCCAAACGGCCTTTAGAGTCAACCCAGAGTTCACGGTATGCTCACGACAACCCCAGTTGGAGCCAAGTATATTTACTCAGATAATTCCCTTACTGCTTTCCACCTGCTCGCTTTCTTATTGTACATACCGTTATCTAGTCAGAGTGAAAGCAGAAGGAGAAATCCGGACCCTGAAATGTTTACATCTCTAATATCAATAAGAAGTTGTATTGTTTGCACAGTGGCATAGTGACCTCCAGAACATGTACACCTTTAGCTTGTCATGAGTCACTCTCACAGTATTTATTAATGGTACTGGTACAAAAAGAATATGTTTTGAAAGAATTAGGGTCAAGGCAGTTAGAAGCAGGTTAGTCTTCTTAAGTTTGCAAATAACAGTTTTGTTTGTAAAGACCGTTGTGCCTCTTTGTGGTTTAGAGTGTGTGACTGTGACCAGCAGACTGACAGCTGCACGTATGAAGCAATGTATAACATTCAGTCCCAAGCTCTGTCTGTGACGGAGAACAGTGCTTTTGGTGAGTACCTGTCTTCTACTTCAAAATTGATATGCTAGTGTACAGCACCTGTCTGTAATTTTAATACTTGGGAGTCTGAGGCAAAAGGATTGCAAGTTTGAGGCCAGGCTAGCCTACATAACTAAGACCCTGTCTCAAGAATAAAAAGAAAAGAAAACCATAGGGATGCTATGCTCTGTAACATTTGGTTGAGACAGCTTACCCTAAGAGAAAATTATTCTCAGTACTCTTTGGCAAAAAGTCTTTGATTCATGTACAAGATGGGCCCTGCTTTGCTTTACTTCACTTTTAGACACTAGTTCCTAAGTATTTTTCCTCCTCTCAGGGCCTGGAGACATCTGTGTTACATAGCCTGGATCTCAGTACTAGCAGCTCCCTTTACTTCCATTACAATGATGACATTCTTTTGTGTGTGAGTGGTAAATACTCAATTCCCATGATAAACAGTTTATCAAGATGAAAGTGGAAGAAGTCTGCATACATACCCTTTGGCCAATCTCCTCAGGTGAACTGTAGATAGGAAGCTCTAAAAGTAACACTTGTCTGTGGCATCAGCAGCTATTAACCTTAGCAAGAATGACTGTTGACATGCTCAACAAGAGGGCTGGTTTTATTTCCATCCGCAGGGCCTCGAGTGGTATTTTAGTCCACAGTAGACATTTGAGTGACTGGTGAATGAAATGAATAGTTGTACACATGAGTGAATGAATGGATGCCTCTGGGTGAAGTGTGTCAGTAGAGGACAAAGCTTATACTAACTTTCTTCCAGAAGGGAATTTGGCTACAGCCCACACCAGCACTGGCCCTGAGGAATCAGAAAACGAGGATGATGGGTATGATGTGCCTAAGCCGCCTGTGCCGGCTGTATTGGCTCGCCGGACTCTGTCTGACATCTCTAATGCCAGTTCCTCCTTTGGCTGGTTGTCTCTGGATGGGGATCCTACGACAAGTGAGTCTGCAGGCTGCCTTACCTGTCCTGGATTGCTGTCTGGCCTCTAGTTTGTAACTGAAAGTCATGACCTTCTGGTGGCAGTAAGTCAGTGAATGGATGTAGCAGACTGCATTGTATCTAAATGTTGGAAAGCTGGTCCTAGGTCCCACATTAGGAAGTGAAACTCTGTAGGTGGTGTTTAAACCACAACTCCTCCTATAGAGGAGGGCAGGGCTTCTAGCTCTTCTGAGTATGTGTGTAACGGGAATTAGGCTTGATGGAAGCAATGTTCTTTTTTTTTTTCTTTTTTTTTTTTTTTTTCCATAAGCCCTGTCCAACTGGGAAGGAGTGTGCTGCCCTCAAATACATATTTTACGCCCCCCCCCCCCCCATTGGTCTCTGTTATCCAGGACTGCTCTTGCACCTGTGGCCGCCTGGTAGGGAAGCAGCCAGAATAGCTGTCACTTTGGAAATTGAAGACAACTTTCAGAACAGCTGATAGAAAAGATCTAGCATCTAGTTGCCCTTCTAGGTAGGATCCCCACCCAATCTGGCTTATTGCTTCTTTGCAGTTTAGGCTGTATTGTCTCCTTATTTGTAGAAGGAATAATTTAGTTAGTGTGTAAACTTGTTGCTGAGTATAACACACAGCATAGGTGTTATATACTTCTCAGAGTCATAATTACTGTTACAAGAATAGGGGCATAACATATTTAAAAGGTTCTTCACTCTGTGATAAGAGTCTAGATCTAAAACCTAGCTTTTAGGCTGATGATCTAGCTCAGCAGCAGAACACATTACCTACTGTGTATGTAGCCCTGAGTTCAGTCTTAGCAGTACAAATAAATAAAACCCAGACTTGTGCTAGGCATGGTAGCTCACAATTGTAATCTCAGCACTCAGGAGACTAAGCTGTGAGTTCGAGTCCAATCTGGGCTATAGAGTGAGCTCCTGTTTCAAAACAAACAAAAAACAGAACTCCAGCTTTGTGACAGAAGAGCACATTATTAGCACATTGTTATTGTTACTGCCATTAAATTTGGGCTTCCTGAGATTTGCAAATATTTTCTTTTCTTTCTCTTCTAGATTTCAATGAGGGTTCCCAAGTTCCTGAGCGGCCCCCTAAACCATTCCCTCGGAGAATCAACTCTGAACGAAAAGCAAGTAGCTATCAGCAAGGTGGAGGTGCCACTGCTAACCCTGCTGCCATCGTCCCCTCACCACAGCTCTCCAGTGAGATTGAGCGCCTCATGAGTCAGGGCTACTCCTACCAGGACATTCAGAAAGCTTTGGTCATTGCCCACAACAACATTGAGATGGCCAAAAACATCCTCCGGGAATTTGTTTCTATTTCTTCTCCTGCCCATGTAGCTACCTAGCACATCTCTTCCTGCCATGGCTTCAGAGGATCCATGAGCTGGGCTCTTACTCAAGGAGCACCTAGGAAAGCAGTGGCTTCTTTTGGGACATCACAGTGAGGTCCTGCCTTTTCTGTGGGTATTGACACCCATGGTTCCAAGATTTCAAAGCAGTGGAATGAAAATGGAGCAGCTAGTGTGTTTCACTGTTGTATTGGTCTTAAAAGTATGTTTGTAGTCCTTCAGTCCCCATTAGGAGAGAATGGATTTTATTAAATGATAACCCACCCCTGGAACAGTACAGAAAGCAGAAGTGCTGTTCTGTAGCCCTAGTTAAAGACTTAAGACTTTCTTGTTAAGGGTGTGTGTGTGTGTGTCTGTCTGTCTGTGTCCTATGATTATAAGATTATCCTGCTGTGTGTGAATCCAGGCAGGGAGTTAGCACAAGAGCTTCAGGAAGGAATCTCTGAAGGCTCCCATCTACTGTGGTATTGCACCTAGCCCTGCTGGATGTTACAACCTCAACACTCCCCTCTGGCCTAGATTATCATGTGCTTAGCTAAGTCTTATAGTGTTAGAATACCCTCTGTCCTTTCCTCTGGAGACACCTTACTCTGCCCTCTCCTCATTGGTGTTCTGTAGGCTTGCTGTGACCTGAAGCCAAGCAGTTTACAGGATGTTCTTTTATGATGTCTGATGGTGTTGGTTTGTTTGGTAGACTAGGTGGGAAGGAAAGTACTATTCTGTGGTTACAGTTATGATTGTGCTAGCAGCTAACACTGGTCAGTCCAAAGTGCTGTTTCTATAGGAACCTTGAATTTGTTAAAATAAGATGTTTGAATTCTCCTAATTACCTAATGACTGGTTTGAGATAGAGGCCTTCATATACATTCCGTGTCTTCCCCAGGAAATAGTCTGTGGGAGTCTGTTGCCTTGGTGCCAGGTATGTGTTTCTGATGTAGGTCATGAGACTTTCTACCTAACAGGAACAGAAGAACATTTGTTTCCAGGGTAGCTTTCCAGCCCAAATACCATGGAGCTTTTAGGAAGCTTTGGTCACATACTGTTTAGATTTACACAGTAAACCAGTAAGGACTTACCTATTCAGTCTTTCTTGCCAGTGGTTAATTTCAGCTTAGGGATTTCTCCCTTGAACAGGAGGGAGGTTAACCTTTCAGAAATGATTTCTTTCTTTGCCCTCTAAGGAGTAGGGATAACCCTAATTACCTTACAGCATTTGCTAATGAGTGGCGTCTTTCCTTCCTGCATTGGTGCCACCCAGTGACTTGGTTGCTCATGTGCCTAGGGCTTTGGGAATGGTTCTCTTTCTCCTTCCTTGCCCTCTTATTGGGTCCTAGATATAGTCTAATCACTGCATTATCCATAGTATTCACATCATTCATTGAAATCTTTAAGTCAAAGACAATTTGGGACAATGTAGTTTGTGTATTTACAGTTCATCAAGATTTGGAGTCAGTGTAGAGACCTGCTTCTCAGTCCCTGTTATGACCCCTTGGGTTCAGTGAGTTCTCTGACTAGAGTCTTGCTGACTTCCCTGGCAGCATTTACCCTTTCTCCTGTTGCATGCAAGCTGTTTTTCTAATGAATCCACTCTATTCTTTAAGTCCAGACAGAAATGACCCACTAAGATTACACTTTCTTTCCATTCTTAACATTTTTGCAACTAAAACCTTTTGAAGTCTCTTGGTTTCTGAATGCTTCAAGGTCTTCGGGTTTTATCCTCTTGCCTCAGAGCTATTTCTATTCCCAGGGTAGACATTATAGTACTTCATATTGACTTGCCATGGTTACCCAGTGTCTCCTCTGCATAGCAGTGAGTAGGAAACAATAGCTTATCCTCCACTTCAAAAAGCTTGTGTCATCCAATTTTGTGTTTCTTTGAATATTGAAAGCCTAAACCAGGCTTGGTGACATGTGCCTGTAATCTCAGCACTTGGGAGATGGTGGCAAGATGATCAGGAGTTCAGTGCCAGCTCAAAGCTACTCAAACCCATCTCAAAACAAACAACAGGGGTTGAAGAGATGGCCAGGTTGGGTTTCTTGCAGCCATGTGGCAGCTCACAACCATCTGTAACTCCAGATCTAGAGGGATCTGATGCCCTCTTCTGACCTCTGTGGGCACCAGGCATACACATGGTATGCATGCATACATGCAGATAGAACATTCATACACATAAAATTAAATAAATTTTTTAAAAAGTATTTAAAAACAAAACAAAACAAAACAAAAATTTGAAGACCTCAACAGAACTAGGAAAAAGCTACAGGCCCAGTCTGTCTATATTGGAGTGTTTCTTCCCCTGCAGATATTAGTACTATCTGAAGATCTATCAAGAAAACAAATCATTGACTACATACCTTTTGCCTTTTCTGTGTGTCCAAGTCTTCTGTGGAGGGCTAAGGATGTAGCTCAGTTGGTAGAGTGCTTGTCTAGCATTCACAAAGCCATGATTCAATCCCATACTACATCGAACAGATTGTGCTGAGGCATACCTCTACTCTAATCCCTAGCACTCAAGAGGTGGAGATAGAATTAGAAGCTCAAGGCCACTCTTGCCTACATAGCGAGTTTGAAGCTAGCCTGGGCTACATGAAACCCTGCCTCCAAAAGAAAACAAAAACCAAATCTGTGGCAATTACTGCCCATACTGTCTAGGGAAATGACAGTTTTGTGCTGCCCTTTGCTGGACACCCATGTAGCTCTGAAATGGGTGTTGAGTTGGGGTGAGTGGGTGTGTAGTCCAGATGCTGGGCAGACACATCTTTGATTAGCTTGGGTGTTGGTTTATCAGATGTGTATCTGCAGGCATCAAGGTTTGAGACCATTGTGTGTAGGCCTTTCCTTTGCTCTCAGGATATTCTAGGGCCTGGACCTGATATTATTAGGTAGGCTCAGGAAGGTATCATGCCACTCATTTTGAAGATAGTCTCCAAGTTTGAATTTCTTTTTTTCCTTTGAAGGCACCAATAGCCAATTCTTCATTTTCCATTTGTATGGTAAGTTTTCTAATTCTTTGGCTCTTCTGAGTTTACCTACAATCGCCCTTTCATAAAGAAGCTTTATTTTGAGTTTTGCTATTTTTGGCAAACCCATCCCTTTTCCCTGCTCTGTGTTACAGTTAAGAAAACAGCTTTAACATTTTCCTTTTCCTCAACTTCATTAAGCGGTCTTATTCAACGGAGATTATTGCTCTCTCTGTATCTTTGTGGATTGCTTTACATGCCACCTCATTGATGGGTCACTATCTTGCCAGGGCTCCAGGCAAGACTTTTCTAGTCCAGTCCCAGGACTGACTTTTCTAGCTGCCCTCCCACTGTCCTTCTAAAGTGAAAAGTTTTTTAAATGCTTTTTAAAACCTGTGGGTTCTGAAATATACCTCCTAGTTAGCAAACTGGGCAGCTCATGACCTCAGCCTTTGTATGTTAGTATTTATTTCAGCAGTGAGTTGACCCTGGCTGACCATTCTCCTTCACTTATTCTCCTCTTCCTCCTCCCAGCCCCCTCCCCCACTATTTTCTTTCTCTTTCAATTCTCAGACATACCTATCACTGGACCACAGTGTGTGATAGTAGTACTGGCATCCTTCAGCTGTTCTGTGGTTTGTTTTTGTTTTTAAACTGGGGAGGGGATCTGGGATGGATAATATTTAAAATATTTATTTCCTCTGTGGGAAAGAAAATGTGTTTTATGGTCCAAGTAGCAAATTTACAAGTTAGTTTTTGTAATATAACTTGCTTGCAGACCAAACCAGGGATCAGCTGTGTATATCTTTTATGGCACCATTAACAGGATTTAGTCTTTCTGTGATGATCAGCAATGCTGAATGTTCTCCTACCTCACATCACGAGAATCAGAAGGTTGCTGGCCTTCTCAGACTTTCCTTCTTTCTGTTGGCCTTTCTGACTCTGGAATGATCATTCCACTGAATAGAGTATTCTAACCACTGTCCTGACTTTAACATTTGCTAATTTCTGCAAATATTGGAGTGATTGTTATGTGTCAGAAATGTCAGCTATATGTTCTTCCCTGTCACCTCATGGTGAATTACTGGTGTTGGGAAGTTAACCATGGGCTGTCCTTAACACCGTTTGCATTTGACCATATATGTGTGTATTCATAACTCTTTTATGTAGAGTTGCCTTTCATTTTAGAGCTGTCCTGCTTAAAATTGGCCCAAGACTTTTCCTATTAACCCTTGTTGTCTTCCTGTAGCTTTGATAATATTTGGGAGATTCTGTTGTGTATACCTCATGGATTATCCTCTTTTTTGCTACAAATTTCTTAATCTCTTCAGTGGGTTGAGGGTCCACTGAGAGTTGCACAGTGGAGCACTAAATGTTTAAGCCAAGCTTTTGCTGCAATCTGCTTTCCAATCCAGTGCCTTCTTTATCTTTTTACTGAGCTGCTTTTGCCCCCAGTCCTCCTTGTTGGAAAGGTTTTGTTTTTACCCTTCTGGGACCTATCACCATCTCCCTTACGACTTGGAATTTGTTTTTCTTTTCTTCAACAATCCTTGCAGCTAATTCTGTCTTAGGAGAGGTGGAAGGGTTGGAAAGGGTGAGGACCTGATTCTCAGTCTGGTCTTGTAGGAGCTGGTCAGGAACTGAGGCTGGATTCTGTCCACATAAGCCTTCCCAGAGCAGGAAACCTATTATAGGTACCAGAGCCTTACTGCCAACACTATCATCTGGCACTTGAAGCTTCAAAATTCAACAGAAGTGCTCTAGCACTACACAAAGCATCTGGATTCAACTGTGATCTCAGTCACACACACACACACACACACACACACACACAGAGTCATTTAATGCATGGGAGACTTGGAAAACTTAGACATAGCCCCTCCTCCTACTTCACAGCATATTGGTATACGTGACTTCAAAATAGGTGCCCTTGTCCTTGAGTTCACTTGATCTTCTTACAGTGAATGTGCTTCTTCAGAATAGCTCAAGAATTAATTCTTGGAAAGAACAGGAGAAAGTTAAACCTGTCTACTGATTCCATGGGCCAGACCAGGTACCCCAAGGGAGTCTGTGCTGGGCTATATCTCCTGAGGGGATTTGTTCGCCAAGCTAGAACTCATGGAGCAAGCCTATCTTTCAGCTCTTGAAAGGTAGATGTAGAATTAGGAATTTTAGGCCAGCCTCAGATGCATTGCAAGGTGAAGACTAGACTGGACTTTGAGAATGTCTTGCATGTTCATGAGAATAGTTTCTCCTCTTCATTTCCAGCTACAGGGAAAGCAGCAGCACCATTTGGTGCCTGAGTGGAGATGCTCTCTTCAAGTGGCATTTACTGATGGAGTGGCTTCACTGCCAAGGGCCTTTGGTTCTTCTGCTGTAGTTTTCTTTATGTCTGATAGTTTGAAGGTGCAGTCTTTCGTTGTGGCAAAGTCATGGAGGCAGGAACATGAGGTACCTGGTCACATTGTGCCTGCAGTCAAGGAGCAGAAGTCAGTAATACTTAGG
Organism: Onychomys torridus; assembly: GCF_903995425.1. NCBI lineage: Eukaryota > Metazoa > Chordata > Mammalia > Rodentia > Cricetidae > Onychomys > Onychomys torridus. The sequence continues at coordinate 37,544,362 of NC_050449.1, read as the reverse complement.
TTATATTCTTAAGGCAGAATACACTCAGCGAAAATACTGATTTGAGGGTTCATACCCCCATTGGACCTTACAGGGAGAACAGAGATATTATGGGAGATTGGGAGCTTCCAAGAAGAGATGTGCAAAGGAACTTCCATACTGGAAGCACAGTTGCATAGTTTCTGTTCTACTATTCATCTGAGAAGTTGAAGAAATACCCCCACCCCCCCCCCCCCCACCTTCTGTTGGCTTTTCGAGTACAGGGTTCCTCTGTGTAGCCCTGGCTGTCCTGGGACTCGCTCTGTAGACCAGGCTGGCCTTGAACTCAGAGATCCCCCTGCCTCTGCCTCTGGAGTATTGGGATTAAAGGCGTTCGCCACCACCAGCACCACCACCACCCAGCTGGAAATCCCTATTTTTAACTTACTCAGTCACTATTACCTTTCCTTCTGTTCTCCTTAGAGTCCTGGCACCCAAGATTACTTTCCCCTAGTCTGTTCTTGGGTGGCATTTCGTAGCCTCCATTCAACCTCTGGTCCTCTTCCATACTCCTTAAAGTGCAAATCTAGCTTCCACTGTAGCTACTGCCTTTAGGCTTGGCTCTCTTCTGGTTTTAGTGCTGATTACCTGTTCACTCTCTGGGCTCTTGGTCAGTCTCCTGCATCCCTCTTCTTTGTTTGTCTTTCTGTGAGGGAGCCTGCAGTGATGGCCCTAGCTCTGCTTTCCTAGGCACCATTGAGACATTTGCCAGGATCCAGATATTTTCAGTGTCGAATTGAGCTTGTTCTGTGAGCTCCTTAGACAAGCTACCTGTAGCTTCCTTGTCTGGTTGCTTTTTCTCTAGTCCTGTAATAAGTGTGGTGGTTTTTTGTTTGTTTGGGTTGGTTTTTGTTGTTGTTGTTGTTGTTGGGGTGGGGGTGGGGGGAGTAAAACTATGCTTCTGCTTGCCTGGATCTTTGGAATCCCATCTTAGAGCCTGCCCTGTATTTTAAGGCATATCATACACATACTACCCTGCTTTTAACTTCTAAATATTCAAGTCCTTTGGTATACACAGAAGCAACCCTACTAATCCAAAGATACACATTGAGGCCCGTAGGAAGGGCAAGAGCAGATCATCAGATTTTGCATTTGATGTCTAGTCTAGGCTCCTGAATGAAGGCGAGAAGGGTAGTAGTGCCATGTGCCTTCAGGGTCCCAGGAAATCTGGGCTAGTTGCAAGGCAAAGTACCAGTGTTTCTTGGTTCTAGTAAGTAGCACAAGACTTAAGAGATGGAGAAATAGGGACAGGGAGGGCCCTACACATTGTTTTGTGCCTGATGAAGAGCACCATGGGGAAGGGCCAGCTGCTGACCAACAGCTGCTTGGAGATCTTGGAGCCTCTTCCCTGTTTTAGTGCTTGAGAAAAATGTGGCTGACCACTCCTTGTCTTGTTCAGAGCCCAGGCTGAGTGCCAGCCTCAGATCTACTGACTGGGCAGCTGAACAAATCAGCTAAGAGTTGTGATCACCTGGCCCTGCAGTCCTGATTCAGTCCCACAACTGAATGTGAGATGCAAACTCCAACTTTTCTTCCCTCTAAAACAGAGTGGAGGCCAGAGAAGATTGCTCAATGCATGCTGTGGACAGCCCCTCAGGCTCACACTGCCTCACACTAGGCCCGCAAGTGGGTGTGGGGTGCCTGTGTTGCTCCTTCTCCACTACCTCTCACCCAGTAGTGGCGAGGGTGACCCTTGGCTGTCTTGAAGTGGTAAGAGGATGACAGGTCCTGAGCTCTCTGGGCCTCTCCCCTGCTCTCTGGGCTAGTGAGCCCGCCTGCAATGCACATGAGAGGAGCAGGCCTCTGACCCGCCTCCTCGGCACCCTTAAGTGGGAAGTCTGACCTCTGCTGAGACATGCTGGGCATGACAGCTGTAAGGTACCTCCTACATCTGCTTTCTGGCTGTGGTGACTTGGGATTTTTAACCTTATATATCTTTTTCCTTTATTCAAAACAATTTTTAGCACACTGAAAAAAAAAAAGCCAAATGTTTTGTGCCTTTCTAAGGCAGCGCTGTATCCCAGGCTGCATTTTAAGACTTAATAAGGAAATACCAGAGTCTGAGCTCCTCTACCTTGAGTATCTTTAGCTCTAGAGTCTTGGGGACAAGGATGTCTGGCTGGAGAGGTGGCACCTAGGTGCCTATAGTCTCCTTCCTCTGCCATGAGGCTTCATTGGAAAAAGCAGCATTTCCTGCTGGCCTCACTTGGTTGGTCCCAGGCAGCCGTTAGTGTTCCTCTGCTCTAGATGTCCTGCTCACGAAGCCTGGTTAACAGTGCCCTACCGAGTGGAGCTCAGAGGGACTCTACTGGGAAGGGGAGATGGTTCATTTGTTGTCTTTTCGTTTTGCTGGATCTTGAGCCAGCTTCAACCTCCTGCCTCTCCTCAGACTTGGCTTTCATTTGAAGGCTTCAACCTTAAAGCATTAAGTGGCTGGTACCCTCCAAGGGGTCTGCTTGCACCCAGGGAGGGGCTGTGGGACCCGGAAGCCTTTCACTAATACTGTCATAGGTTTCAACCCTAAGTTTTCTTGCCTCCCTTTCCCTGTTTCTCCCCTGCCTGTAGCTAACAAAGAGTGGGGACAGAAACAGTTCTTTTTAAGGCTTTCCTCATTCAAGATCTTGAAATTCTTGACTTGGGTGGGGTAAGAGAGAACTTGACATTTTCCCCAGAATAGAGTCCCAATTTGTATATCAGTGTTAAGAGAACAAAACACACTTAGGTGAGATTCTCGTGGACTATTTTTTAAATGTCATTAATATAAAAAGATTTCTATTAGCAGTATTTAATCATTCTCTTATAAAGAGCAGACAGAGGTAAATACTCCTGCAGAGTAGTGGAGCTTTAAGACTCAATTCTCAAGTCCATGTTGTTTTGCCAGTGTACTGATGTGTAGAGGTCTGTTATACTAATTAGAGGTCTGTTATACTAATGTTATTTATTAATTTTTTCATTTCCATACAGTTAACTAAAGAGCTTTTTCAAGCACCCATGTCTGTAAAAAATATTTTTAAATAAAATTTCTTTTGTTGTAGCACACTTGGGTTCTGGCTCATCTGGGGCTGGGGTAATACACAGGAGGGCAGATTTGAGACAATGGCAGTGGTGCAGGTGATAGGAGTGGGGGGGGGGGTAGTGCATAGCTGCCAGTTAGCATGTAGCAAGCAGCATGCTGCTCAGCTCTGGATGCTCTAGAGGTAAAGGGACAGTCTTCTGAGAGCCTATCATCCATGATGAATAGAAAGCGGCATCATGCTTTTAGGACAATAACACTTTATTTTTCTAACATACATAACATATAAAAGGAAACATTTGCAAATTTACAGACAAAACCAAATATATATATATTTGTATATATGTATGTATGTATGTATACACACACACACACTCACAGATGCACACATACACCCAAAAGCCAGGCCAAGTTTTCATTTCTAAGTACCATTCTCCCACTTGGACTCTTCGGATCTGGGCCCATAAGCTCCCATGTAGAATTTGGTACTAATATACCTCTAAGCTTAATCCCCATGAACAGTAGACCTCCTCTTTGTCCCATCTCTTGTCTTTCGGTCTCCCATTATCCACTCAGGGAATGCAGGAAGCTTGGGTTCAGTAAGTAGTCTTCACTCCAAAACAAACAAACAGAACAGTGCTTCCTTACTCGGGGATATGTGTGAAGGATTACCACCAATCCCTGACTTCTGCCCAAAGGAAAAATATCCCGGCGTTGGGGATTTAGCTCAGTGGTAGAGCACTTGCCTAGCAAACGCAAGGCCCAGGGTTCGGTCCTCAGCTCTGGGGGGAAAAAATGTCCCAAAAGACCCTGAAAGAGCAGCAGGCAGGAAAGTCCAGAAGCAGTGCTGCAGCTGCCTCTGACTGGGGGGGGGGGGGGGGGGGGGGCTCAAGGACCAGTGTGAACAGTGTATGTGACCACGTGCCCAGGCCCCGATCACATGATACAACTAGCACAAAGAGCCTGAGAGAACACCTGCTCAGAGGGCAAGCCCACTCAGCTGATGGCAGGAGATGGATCTGCAACCATTGGCTGTGTAAGGGGAAAAATCCATTTGGGAAAAGGGAAAAAGAAAAAAAAAAAAAAAGCGGTGGTGGCACACGCCTTTAATCCCAGCACTCGGGAGGCAGAGCCAGGCGAATTCTGTGAGTTCAAGGCCAGACTGGTCTACAGAGGGAGATCCAGGACAGGCACTAAAACTACACAGAGAAACCCTGACTTGAAAAATGAAAAAAATAAATAAAAAAACCCTCCCCACTCCTGGGAGACTGAAGCCCCCAGTCACTTGGGATAAGCATCACTCAGTGGTCACAAAGGAGGACGACTTGGTCTCCAAAACCAGGCCTCCGTAGCCAAATGAGATCCTCCAAATGGCTCTTGTCCCAACTCTTGCCTCTCTGGACCTGGTCTGTAGGGGACCAAGACTGAGCAGGGAGCAGGAAACATTGGTGAGTCAGCTACTGCCTCAGATCGATGTATTTCTCTCCCTGAAAATGGGTAGAGAAGTAACCAGAACATGAAGAGCCAGCAGGTTCACAGCATGAGCACCAGAAGGGAGGGAAGCAAAGCTGGTAAATCTGCAGCAGCTGGAGAAGTGGGAAGCAGCAGAAGTGGGAAGGGACTAGAAGTCCCCAGCTGAGTCTGCAGTGGGAGAGACCTACACTTTTAAAGGAAGGTAGGGTGGTAGGGCTTGGCTCTGTCTCTCTCCAGGGCCCTCCACCACTCCCTGGCCTGCCGTTGTCAGTAATGTAAGGCAGGATGGGCCTACTCCCCATCTCTAACCAAGGAGGAAGGACAGAAAGAGTTAGTGTTTGGGAACAGGTACCATTAGCCCACTACCCCGATTCCTGAAGAGGGGTTCAGGCCCTGGCCTCAGGAACTGCCTCCTACCTGGTCTCCTGGAGCCCTCTTGTCACCGTCGCTGCCCTGTAGGAGGGCCATCTCTTCTGGGAGCTTATCTGACTTAACTTCAACTACAAATTCACTCTTACGAGTCGGGGGCAGCGTGCTGGGAGGAGGGAGGTGAGAGGTTGGCAACTTGGGGGCAAGGGAAGGGGAGGGCCCTGTAGGATGGATACTCTATGGACTCTGGGGCCAGCTCAGGAAGGGAGAATTTAAGGAGGTGTGGTTGATGGAAGTTGGGCAGTGGGCAGTAAAAAAAGGTCCAGTTTCTACTCTCAAGGGATAAGTGGGCACTAGGTAGGCAGGGGAGGTCCCTTAGGAGGTAGCAAGCTGGGCAGCCAAAAATGTGGAGGGAATAAGGGCCATGAGCCTGGCTTACATCTCTTGTTTTCCTGAGCGTCCACATGGCAGTTTGCCCTTCTTGTAGAAGAAATAGAGGGTAGCACCGAGTACAGCAAGGACCAAGATACACACGATTACAGCCACAATGACCACACCTTTGCTCTCTGGCGACGGCAGTTTTTTCTCTGTCAGACAAAGACACCTGTAGTCACTCCCTGCCCCAGGCTGCCACACTGCTGCTGCTGCCACCCCACCCTATCCAGCCCAGGGTGACAGATGGGCTGTTATGGTTCTCGACAGGGCAGAATGGGCACCCTGGCACAGGCCTGTTCTCTGCCAGGCCAGGCTTACCTGTGGAGGTGCTGTTGGCTCTTGTGTGAGGACTGACTGTGGAGGTGCTGAGGCCAGTGGTTTGGCTGAAGTCAGGTGTGAGGGTGGTTAAAGTGACTAGGAGGCAGAGGGGCGGGGGGTTAGTAGAAGCGCACGTTAATGCCCATGCCTGGGCATGCCCCTGCCATCCTCTGCAGGGAGGCAGCTCTCACCCAGCTTGAGGATGATAATGGTGGTATTTGAGCCCAGGGAGTTGGAGGCTGTACATTCTGCACCTGTCTCCAGCAGCTCTGGGGTCACAAGGATATTCAGGGTGCTCACTACTGTCTGTGGATCTGGGTTCCATTCAGTTGCCTGGAAATAAATAGGCAACTCAAAGAGTGGGAGGGTCTCCAGCCATGGCCTCAAAGCCTAGCCAAGGATTAAGAGAACGGGGAAGACAAATCAAGCCTTCTCACCGAGCCATTGACATTCCAGGAGATGGTGGGCTGAGGATGTCCTGAAGCCTCACAAGATAGATTCAGCACTGCATTCTCTTGTACCCACACCTTCCTCTCCTTTGATGCCATCCACGGGGAACCTGGGGGAGGAAAGGATTAGGCCCCCAAATACCCTGCGTCTGCTTCCCACCACAGTTCTCAGGGTGCCAGCTGACTTTTTTTTACCTCCAGCAGCTCAAAAGCACCCAACTCTGGTGACCCGAACACTATACAAAGGGCCTCACCAAAAATGCCCACGCTGACCAGCTGTGTACGGTTCAAGCCAGGAACATTAGGAACAGATGCCATGCAGAGATAACGTCCCCCTGCTTCCCGTTTCAAGTTGTTTAGCTGGAGAACAGGTCCCTTTCCCAGTCGCTGGCCTGTCTAGGGGTGAGAGATGGGTCAGGGAATCTGAGAAGCAAGCTCTTGCCCATAGTCCCAAAGCCATCTGGGTACCTTGTCTCTCAGCCACTCGAACTCAAGGGCCTGGTTACTCTCTGCCTCACAAGTCAGTGTGAGGCTATCACCTTCCTGGGCTTCAGGGGCGGCTGGATCCACTCGGACATCAGACACATCTGGAGGCATAGCAAAAGTGTCAGCCTGGGCAGGACCACCAGTCCCCTTCTGCCTCCGGCTGAACCTCCATCCTAGTGCCTCACAGTTCACTAGCAGCTCCTGGGGGTCACTTGATAGGGGGACCATCGTTTCCAAGTCCAGGCTCTGACACTGGTAGAACCCACTGTGTCGCTTCTGGGCAGGCTCCAAGAATAGGATACCATTTTCGTCAGTGGCCTCTTCCTCCATCTCCCCAGTGCTGGAGTTCTAGGAGAGTACAAAAGGGTGAGGGTGAGCTGATGCCCTCCAGCTGCTGCGTCTGCCTCTTTGCCTGTACTCTTGTGCACCCTCCACGCACCCAGCCTGGAGCCCTCCAAACCTGCTTGTTGATAGTGAAGTGGGGTTGAGGGTTGCCGTCAGTCAGACATCGGATTTTCACGTGATCTCCTTCCTTCAGTAGTCCCTCGGGCTCTACCTCCACCCACACTTTTTCTGCAGCGTCTGTGCAGCCAGAGTGGAAGGCTCTCAGCTCAAGAATTGGCCCTGAATTTGATGCAGAGGGACCAGCAGAAGTCCCCAGCAGGTCCATCCCCCAAAACCAGAAGAGCTAGTCAACACTTACAGAAGACAGGGACAGTGACCTCCTTAGACTCCTTCATGCGGTTCCCACTGGGTAGCCGGTAGCTGAGTTCGCAGTAGAACTGGGCATCTTTGTCTTCCTTCACTAGCTGTGCATTTAGAACACTCTTCAGGGTGTACAAGCCACTGGACTCCACGATCTGGGATGACTGAATCTGAACACCTGGGCAGGAGGGGAGGCAAGGCTTGGCCTCAGCACCTCTCCCTGCAAGCTTCTCCTGAGGATTCGCAGGGAGATATCTAAGGGACAGGCCCAGGGCCAAATACAAACTGGTAACCCTTCAACCCAGCACTTTTATTGCTTGGTATCTACCCTGAAAAGACATTTACACCTTAGCACATACACAAGGATGTGTGCCAGGATCACCCCAGAGACAAAGGAAAATGGAGTTAGGCCAAAGGCTCAGTGGTAGAGCATGTTCTTAGCATGTGTAAGACTTTAGGTTCCAGCCTCAGAATCTAAAACAGAAGTCCAAAGCGCCGAAAAATTGAGACATGAAGTGCTATCAGGAGAATGGTAACAACCGCATTATATTCAGTAAGACAGACAACAGGAAGCAAAATGGGTTCTATCTGAACAGACTGGCCTGGAAACATTACAGAAAGGGATGTGTTCCCAAATTACCACTAAGGGCAGGGCTTCTCAGGCTCAGCACTATTGATGTTTTGGACCAGAATTAATTCTTTGTGGTGGGGCCACCTTGTGCATTTTAGGATGCTGAGCTGTATTTTTTTTTTTTTACCTCTACCTACCAGATGCCAATAGCAGCCTCTGTGTTTGTGACACCCACTTACGCCCCCAGACACTGCCAAGTATCCCCCAGACTGGTATGTATGCAAAATCACCCCTGGTTGAGACAGTAAAAAGCACAAGCCTTGCCAGGCAGTGGTGGCACACACCTTTAATCTTAGCGCTGAGGAGGCAGAGGCAGGTAGAGCTCTATGAATTTAAGGCCAGCCTGGTCTAGCGAGTTCCAGGACAGCCAGGACTGTTATGTACAGAAACTCTGTCTTGAAAAAACAAGCCAAACCAAAACCATACAAAACTTAAGCCTTGAGCCAGGGGTGGTGGTACATGCACAGACTTCCAGCACTTGGGAGACAGGTAGAGTATCACCAGTTTTAAAAGCCAGCCTGAGTTGCACAAAACACCTCGGAAAACCTCTACACTGTAGCAAACATTTGTTTGTGATAGACACAGAAATAGGAATGAAAGAAAATAACAGTTGACAGCAGAAGTCACTTCTGGGAGGAGTCGGCCAGAAAGAAATTCCTAGCTTGTTTATAGCTTAAATTGTATCCTGCTCAGAGGGGCAAGCGCACTCAGTTGATGGCAAGAGATGGATCTGCAACCATTGGCTGTGTAAGGAAACAAAGTCTATTTGGGAAAAGGAAAAAAAAAAAAAAAAAAAAAGCCAGGCAGTGGGGGCGCACGCCTTTAATCTGAGCACTTGGGATGCAAAGCCAGGCAGATCTCTGTGAGTTGGAGGCCAGCCTGGTCTACAGATTCAGGACAGGCACCAAAACTACACAGAGAAAAAACAACTAGGCAGGAGAGATGGCCCAGGGGTTAAGAGCACTGGCTGCTCTTTGGGAGGTCCTGAGTTCAAGTCCTAGCAACCATCTACAATAGGATCTCATGCCTTCTTTTGGCATTCAGAGGCACTCATACATAAAATATAAGTAAATAAGTAAAACAGCAAAAAGGTTTTGTAACAATGTTTTTATGTATTGAGGGTTTGCCTGGATGAGTGTATGTGTACTACCTGCATACCTTCTGCCCTTGGAGGTCAAAAGAAGCATTTGGTGCTCTGAATGGAGCCTACAGTCTGCATTAGTCAACATCACCTGTATGGTTCTTTTGTTTGTTTCAGTAAAATTTCTGAAAGACTATGCTAGGTGGTCCTCCAGAGCCTAAGTAATAAGGGGCTACTCACGGTTCTCCTCCTCTTGCAGGGGCCGACCATTCTTGTACCAGATGACTTGAGGAATGGGGTACCCATTCCTCCCCACACAGGTAGCAACCTAAAGAGGACAGGATGGGAGTCTCCTTGCTTCTGACAGCCCCCACTGCCCCAGCTTAGCCCCTGTTCACCATTGCTTGACCTACTGCATCTCACCTCCCTAAGCTCTTGCCTGTCCACATGGATGCCCACAGCATTGGCCTGGATGGTTGGCTCTTCTGGTGCTTCTACGACAGAAGGGAGATGAACAGAGACATGGAAACTCATCTTTGCCTGGTCCACACTACCCCGGAGGAAGGAATGAAGGCGCACTCACTGTAGACTTGAAGTTCAATGGAGTGATCCGGCAGCCGTGGCCGCTTGCTCCGACACAGGAACATCCGCTCATCATGGGGGGTGACTTGACTCAGGGCCAGAGTAGCTCCTGAGTCCTGGAGGCTAAGGCGGTGCTCATATTCCCCAGGTTCACTCTGGCCCTGGCCCTGGCGCACACGGAAAATGGGTATCTGCCTCTCCTTGTGAATCTGAGGGCAAGGAGCAGAGAGATGAGCTACCCAGTGCTTCCCACCTACTGCCTCCCTTCAAAGCCCAGGCACTCACCAAAAACCAGTCCACATGGGTGAAGTTGCCAGCGGAATGCGAGGGGCCACACTTCAGAAGGGCTGTGCTGCCCACTTCTACCTCCACCGGTTCTGGTGTGAGTGCAGGCTGTTTTTCCTCTCCGGGCACACCTGGGCAAGGGGAGGAACATGCCCAGCAGCTTTGTCAGCTCCAGCTGCTCCGTCCTGTCCTGTCCCCTCTCTTCTCCTGGCTCACTTCGGCTGTTCCGCTCTAAGGGTCTGGAAAGGACCCTGTCTTCTCTCTACCTTTAACATCATCACCATACCCACACCCCAACCTGGGTCAGATCTCTCCCAGTGGAATATGGACTGGAACATAGACAAAGTGACTGGGTACTGCTTAGAAGAAACTGGTGGAGAGACAGATAAGGGGAACGTGGGCTATGGGCCAAGAGGAAGGCCCCTTTGCTCCTGGGCCTCTTCTTAGTCCTGGTGAGCTCAGACTATGAGAATGCAAGGCATGTGCCAGGCTGGGGCACAACAGGCTCCTTTGTGTCCCCACCTCCCCTGGGAAGACGCCACTATTCTACGGTCTGCCCCCCAAATCCTCCAGAAGACACGGTGGGCCAACTCTGGCCAGAGGCTACGATTCATATTCCTGAAGCAGCATGTCAAGGAACATTGCAATACAATCTGAAGACCCCATCCAAGTGTAGAGGGGTCAGAATCTCCCCCAGGGGTTAGGTCAAGAATCAAAGAGTGGGCAGGAGTGACGTCAGTGGTGCCAGCATGCTGCCAGCCCTTTGAGAAGATGATGTCATTGGACACAATCTGGCCGGACATTAGGATGCCTAGGTTGTGTGGCTTCCAGACTGGAGGGCTGGTAGGGTGGTCTTCAACCAAGAGCAGGAACCTTGGATCTCTGTTTTCTGAGAGTCAGAAGAGCAGGGCAGAGCGAGGCTGGGTTTGCTGCGCTGCAGCTGCCTAGCTAGCTTAGCCCTTTCCCCAGAAATAAGGTCAGACTGGGAGGCACTAAACTGGAGTACCCCAGGGACAAGGCTGGCACTGGGCAAAAGGCCAGAGAAGTGGGTAATGCCCAGCCCTCCCCTTCCCCAGCCCGACCAGTGGCTGGGACGGGATAAGGAGCCAAGAATAACCGCTGCGGGCCATGCAAGGGAAGCCCGGACCCAGGAGCGCCTGTCCAGAGATGGCTCAAATAAAAAAAAAAAAAAGCTCCGAGGTGCCCAGGAACTCTTCATCGGACTCTATTCCCTATCAGAAGCTGATTCTATTGTAAAACTTCTTCATTCGTCTGTCCCCCTGCGATCCCGTCAAACCGGGAGGCACGAGGCGACCCACACCACCCGCCACTGCCCTTGCCAACGCCCAGCCCGAGCAGAAGCCACGGTCCCTCCTCCCTCGCTCACCTCCAAGCTGGCGTGAGGCCCAGGCGGAGGGGGAGGGGCCGGCGCCCCCCCTCCAGCAAGGGAAACAGTCTTTTCCAGCAACAGGCGGGCACGAGATGCACGGGTTGGAGATGCGCCCCAGCCGCGCCTCTCTGCCCGGGCACCCTGAACAAGCACCTGCGGGAGGCCGGCCCCAGAATCCTGCAGAGGCTCGGCCCCACCCCTTCCCGCTCGCCGCTGCAGCCTCCAGGCTGGGTCCGTTACCAGAATACTCTAGAACCTAGGCTGCAAACCCGGCGCGGCAAAGAACTTGCACGCACGCGGAGCGCCTGGGAATCGGGGACTCTGATTAGAAGCGCCCGCCTGGGTGCAGAGCTTCTGCCTTGCTGCCAGCTCTGATTTCCCGCACACCCCGGCTCTGTCGAAGACATCCCCCAACTCACAACGTCTGGGCCCTGCGGGACCCGGGTCGGTCCCCGCCCCCCCTCCCCACCCCTATACACACACACACACACACACACATACACACACAAAGAACTCACCCGTGGCGCGGCGACAGCAGCAGCAGGCGGCGAGCAAGAAGGCGCAGACCAGCCTGGGCAGCCCCATGCTTCCCCGACGGAAGGAGAGAGCCAAGTGAGGAGCTCGCGGCTGTCGGGGGCTGACGTCAGGGGGGCGGGGGAGGGGACCCCGGGCGCCGCCCCGCCCCGCCCCGCCCCGAGCAGCCCCCCGCCCCCGCCCCGCGCCCTAGGGGGCGGGCCCGGGTGCGCCGGCTGGGAGCTGCGCCCCGATCCCGGCCTGGAGGCCAACTCCGGCTTCCCAGCCTCCTGGCTTGGAAAGGTTGTGGGAGCAAAGACAGGTGTCCTGAGGCTCAAATGACTGGCCGAGGCGGCAGAAGAAGCTGGCCTGGTCGTCTTAGAGGCGTCCTGGACGCAGTAGCAGCGCTCACTCGGGCTTGGCCACTACCAGCGGGTGTAGCCCCGGGGACCCTCTGGCAGAGGAACAGGAGAGCGGTGTCCCTGATGGAGGCCTCCCGGTCAGGCTCCTCTGCCCTGCTTTGGAGGCATGGAGCTGGCCCTGGTCGCCTTTTAGAACACCGCTTCACTGCGGCGGCTGCCGGCTTGGCACTGCTCCAGAGTCTCCGCTGTCCTGGCAGCCCTTGAGGAAGAACTGTGCCAGGTCCCACAGACCTAGAGGTGCCGTCAAGGGGGGTGGGGGAGTTGGAAACCGTGCCTTTTAGGTTGTTCTTTCATATTCAAGTTTCTGCAAGACCCTCTTACACTCGAGAAGGGAGGAAGGGGGCTGAATTCACAAGCCCACGGTCCACATCCAGGCCCAGAGAATTCTGTTCCAACCCTCTTCATGCCTTCCTGGTCTCCAGCTCAGTTTCCCTTCACCTGAATGAGGAAAGGTTCGTATTAATAGATGTGGAAACCCCTAGCTTGCCCCCAGAAACCTATTGTATTAATAGAGGTGGAAGTCCCTAGCTTTCTCCCAGAAACCTATTGTTCCTCCTAATGCTTGAATGTTCCTTCCTGTCTACTGCTGTACCCACCCCTCAGCTCTCTCCCACTGATGGTTGTAGCTCAGCAGCTCAGCGGCTGGAGAAGTCAGATACGGATCAGCTGCAGATCCCTGATAACAGTCTCCTACACAGCATGAGGCTAGGGACCCTCCCCTTTCCAAACCCCAAGTTCTCCTTGAGTCTTCTGAACTCTCCGCACAAAAAGACCCTACCTAGCACCCTAGGGTTTCACACCTGCTGAGACTCTCACCAGGGAAGTCGGAGGGCTCTGATTTTAGGGTTGTGGTCTGTGACCCTGCAGGCAGCAGCCTTAGAGGAGGGTGAGGCAGCAAACACCAAAGATGGCCAGGTGACTTGAGAGAATGCTCTGGGTTGCCTTCTGATGACTCAGATGACAGCAAACCACATCAACCTCATCTTTCCGTCTCATTGACCCTCCTCCTCCCTGTCCATTAGCCTCCAGCCAGAGCCATGCCAAGCCTGCCTGGCTGCTGGCTTAGGCCCTTGAGGGGAGAGAGTAAGAAGGGTCCTGCCTCCTCTACCCTGACCCAGAGCAAAATAGGAAGATAAACTCGTTTCTCTGCAGAAATGGCTAAAGGATGTTGTTTGACTAGGCAGGCTAAGTGCTGCACACACACACACACACACACACACACACACACACACACACACTGTTTCTTCACTTAACGTCATTAACTTACCATTCTCTTTTCTGGCAGCCTGGAAACAAGGCCAGCAAACCGCCAAGGACAGTCAATTCGGAATTCTTCCTCTTCGATTGATGCCAGGTGGAGGTTGAAGGAGTCGTTTCTGCAGTGAAAGGGAAAGAAGATTAGAGCCCAAGGGTGACATCCCGTCCCTCCCGAGGACAAACAAACATACTGTACTTTAAGAAACCTGGCCCCTGTGGCCAGACCATGTAGTAACAGGTTCTGAGAGATTAGTGGCCCAGAACTCTCATCATTGTTTCTGGGTCTCATTTCCTGTGAGAAGTTTGAAGACACCCACCGGTGTCTTAATATTTGCAAAGAAGAGCTCTGAAGACCATCCAGGGACAGGCATCCCTTCACCTGGATTCTGCACTAACCTGAGGACAGGAAGCCTCTGGTGGAATCTCCCCTAAGTTACTGGGATGATGGCAATGCCTAGTGTGCCAACACCTTCATCCTCACTCTGTGTCAAATGTGTCAAAGCCCTTTCTCCTGCTTGCTGGGGACTTTGGGGCCACAAAGGATGGCCTCTATCTGAAGTTGGGCAGGTCCTGAGAATTTGATCTTTCTGGTGACATGGATGCCAGCAGCTGAGCTTATTAGGAAAAACAAAAAGCACAAAACTCTGAAACCAGCACATTGATGTGCCAGGTAGACAGCATTAGCTGATTGGTGGATACCCAAGCTGTATAGTTAGCTACTCCTAGACTCCGAGTCGAGTTCAATAGTGGTTTGAACTCTGGGAGAGCACACCCCACCTCCAACCCACAAGACATTTACTTAACACTTACCTTGCCTTACAAGTAACGGGTTTTATCAAAAAAGAGCCCAATAAGATATTTTTTAAGCCGGGCGGTGGTGGCACACGTCTTTAATCCCAGCACTTGGGAGGCAGAGCCAGGCAGATCTCTGTGAGTTTGAGGCCAGCCTGGTCTACAGAGCGAGATCCAGGACAGGCACAAAGCTACACAGAGAAACGGGATTTTTTAAAGATTAAAAAAGAAAAAGAATAGTACTTCTTTTTAAAACAAAAACAGCAGCAGCTGCAGCTGCCCGGGGCCTCAGGCTGGCAGGGAAAGACTAGGGACACACAGTTTAGGGATGGTTTTTCTGAAGGGGGTATTTTGAGATTCCAAACCAGAGACGGGTCAGGACCCTGGAGAGGACTCAAAGAGGTATGGATGAGAAGGAAGAGCAGAGAGCTCAGTGTGGGTGGATGTAGGGCCTTCAGCTCCTCCAAGACACCGGAGAAGAGCTCATCAGGACTTCCAGTGAACCAGGAGTGAAACCAGCAGATGAGAACAGAAGAGGAAGGTGAGAGGCACACTACATGAGGCACACTGAGGCTAGGTGGGGTAGTGGACCCCATCCCACGTCCTGTCGGCTACGGTCTCCGCATGGAGTTGGGGTTTTCCATTCCTTATTAAAGTGGGGAAGAGTCGAGTTGGAGGTAAAAAGACAAGGATGCCCCACCTCCTTGCTGGGAAGGGTGGGCTGGGCCGAGGAAGGAAATGGATAAAGACGTGCTTGCAGCTGTGATGAGGAGATTGGGGGTAGGCAGCAATCTTGGCATCTGTAGAGGATGGGGAACCCCCCCCCCCAAGCCTGGCCAGAAAACAGGATCCAGGAGGGGTAGCAGGAGACTTTGCAGAGTAGGGGGATCTGCTCTGGGAGAACACTGTGCAGAGTGAAAATCAGGGTGGGTGGATGGTGGGGGTCAACTGCTGTTGAGGACATCATCAAGCCAGGAAACCGGATACTGGGGGGTGGGTGGAAGATGTGGGGGAAGAAATTGAATGGAGGGAAGCTGTCTCTACCCTGGCCGGACGCGAAGTCTCACTCATGTCCTCCGCACCTGACCCAGGGCAGGAGGAAGGAGGTGCAGGCTGTTTTGGGGTGCACACCAACAGCAACTTGGGAGGAGATGGTGGCTTTGTGGGGGGAGGGGGATGGGAGGAGCTATTTTTAAACTTGGAAAAACCGTGAGTTCATCTCCACCCTGGAGGCGGCAAAAGGCTCTATTGTGCAGGGGTCGGAGAAAGGGGAGACAGGGGAGGGGGGAGGGGGGGTGAGAGACACAAAGGGGAGGATTATGTTGGAGCAGGGTGGAGGAGGGGCGTCGGCGTCACAGCTGGCCTACTGAACCTTAGGGTTGCGCCCGACTTAGGCTAGGGTGGGGACTTCCACGGGCCCAAACCCTGCTGTTGGGGAGCTGGGGTCTGTAGCATCCGGTGGTTCATCCAGGGGAGGGGGCTGGATGGTGGGATTCCCACCGCCTGGCTTTCCCATGGACTGCTGGGTCTGTTCCCAGGATCCCAACATTCCAGGACTCCCCTGGGAGCTTCGGCCTCTTCTCTTGGCCCCTTCCTTGCGGTAGTGTTGGGGTGGGGGCAGTAAATGTGAACGAATCAGGAGACTTCCTAGAGACTAGGAACCCTTAAAACCAACAAGGCGGTACGGGACGGAGTTGTTGACAGAGGTCATGGCCCTCCCATCCTTGCTCCCAGCCCTGTGAGTACTCAGACCGTAATCTGGCCCTCCTGCCACCTCTGACCCCCAGGGGTCTGTCCTCGTGCAGTCCACCTGCCCGCTTCGCAGAACCTAGGAGCCGAGGCGGGAAGGCGCTGCAGCAGCCCGGGGCTCCGAGGTCCTGTCCTGGGGTGGGGTGGGGGCGGGGGGTGCGGAGCGGGAGGCGGGGCATCCGGCCGCGCTCACCAACCCAAACATTACCAAAAATGCTCAGGCGGCTCGGTCGAGTTGGGAGGGGGACTAGGGGATTCTCCGGAAACCCCGAATCCGGTCTCCGAGTCTTTCCCAGAGCGCCCGGTGATTCAGTCGGTCCGGTCACCCCTCTGCGAAGGGCGGGGGCAGATCCCGGGGGAGAATGGTGCTGCGGTGTGGCTGTGCCCTAGGGTCCAGGGCCGGGTGGGACCCCGCGGGCAGGATTCTGCCCAGGCACCCGGGTCCCGACGGCGGGCGCTGCGCAGCTCGGCGCGGAGCAAGTCCTGTGGCCGGTGGAGTCCTAGATCCATAGCCTCTGGGTTCACACCCCCATCCCACTTCTGGAGAAAAAAGGATACGGGGCCCCAGGCCGGATGCTGAGAGTTTATACCTACCCCCTCAGGGAATTTCATATCCGCTCTCCCAAATACCACCACCCAGGGGGAGGAATGTCCCCAGAGGGCCGCTTAAGTTTGACTTTGCATTATCCCGGAGGCAAAGACCAGCTGGTCCACTGTTGGGGAGCTTATGGGAAATCGGGACACATCACGTTCTGGGTCTGCTGGCCACTGTGTTCTCAGAAGGACATGGGTACACCCTCTTTCAGCCAGCTTCCAGAAAGGGACCGGATGGGGCTGGGATCTTAAGGTAGTAGACTTGAGAAGAAAGGAGACAGTCAAGGTCGACCTGCAGCCTTTCCAGACTACATACCCTGGTGGCTTGGGCTATCCAGGAACTCCAAATGTAGAGATCACGGGATTTGGGTCTACACTGGCTCAGAAGGTACCGCTTCTCCTGCGTGTGCCTGTCCAGCGGGAAGCAGTGAGGTCTCAAACACTCCAGCAGTTTGAGACCTCCAGCAGTGAGGGGACTGGGGCCCTTGAGAACAGCTTCCTATCTATTTATAGCCGCTAACCTCAAGCTAGGAGAGAAGACAAGGACCCTGAGGGAGGGACGAAGCTGTGCTACCCCTATTTACATAAGACTTTATAGTTTAGGACTTTTCACTTAGGAGCTGCTGCGGTGACCCATGTTTATCTTGATCTTTACAGCAGAAAATGACAAGAGGTGGCTGCCTGCTCGCCATCTAACTTGATTGAACAGGCCTGTAGTCCAGCATTTAGGAAATGGAGATAAGAGGTTGGTATGTAAAAATGAATAAAAAATTTCTTAAATTAAAAAAAAAAAAAGATCCTGAGTTTGAAGCCAGCCTGGACTTATATGGTGAGACCTTAACTTAAAAAAACAAAAACAAATAAACAAACCTTTTATCGGTGCAGTGGTGACCCACACCTTTAATCCCAGCACTCGAGAGGCAGAGCCAGGCGGATCTCTGTGAGTTCAAGGCCAGCCTGGTCTACAGAGTGAGTTCCAGGGAAGGCTCCAAAGCTACACAGAGAAACCCTGTCTTGAAAAACAACAAATAAACAAACAAACAAATTCATTAATTAATTAAAAAGAAAGAAAGAAAAGAAGAGTGAAGGACAGAGAGAGAAAAGAGGTTTACTCAAGGTGGCCACATCTGAAAGTTCTTGGGGGGTGGCATATGGGGGGGGTTTAGAGAAGCTGGCATTCCACGGTTGATTGAGGGAGCAGTCTGAGTCCCATGAAATGGTCACATGGTAGGCTTTGGTTTTCATGGGATGGGGTGACCTTTTCTGGAAGCCCACCATGGCCTGGAGTAGTGTTGTCCCCTTGTCATACGGATATTTAGCAATCGTCCTGTCCTCAGGAGGAAAGGGTGCAGGGCAAAGCTGAGTGAGAGGGCACACGGAAGGACGGCAACAGTCCCTTCCCTACAGTCTCAGTGTTTTTGTTATCTGTCAGAACTCCTAAATTAGCCTGAGAATCTGAAAAAAAAATTGGTTGGTTGTTTTTGCTTTCTTTTTTTTGGCTGTCCTGGAACACTTTGTAGACCAGGCTGGCTTCAAACTCATAGAGATCTCTCTGCCTCCACCTCTGCAGTGCTGGAATTAAAGGCATGCACCACCTCCTGGCTTGTTTTTCTTTTTTCTTTCTTTCTTTCTTTGTTTTTAAGGTAGCCAAGGATGACTTTGAACTTCTGAACTTCTGGTCTTCCAGGTATTATAGGCATGCATGTACCACCTTGCCTGTTTGATGGGATGCTGTGGATCAAACCCAGGATTCCATGCATGCTGTGTGAGTACTCTACCAATGAGCTACATTCCCAGCAGGCCGTGGTGAGTTGAAGGAAGGTTTATCCAGCTCCTAGACCTCTGAACTCCAGCGGAAGGAGGAGAGCTGAATCAAAAGCTGAACCCTGTGCAACTGAAAGGAGGTGGAACAGGAGTTAGAACAGGGAGTGCCTTGCCCTCAGGCCTGCATCAGCCAGGAAAGTCTTTCTGGAAACCCGGAGGTGTCAGTGAAAGATCAGCTGTGGAGGGGGGGGGGTCAGTGGGGTGTAGCCCAGGACTTGAGAAACAGAATGGGAAGACTACTGTGTTGCTGCAAGTTGGAAGCAAGCCTAGTCTACATAACAAGATCCCGTCTCCAAAAAAAAGCAAGGGCCAGCCATTCCAGGCAGGGGAAATGGCACCATCATAGAGAGCGAAGTGGGAGGAAGGAAGGCAGGATTACACATACTTGTAAACCCTCAGCATTTGGGAGGCAGAGGCAGGAAGATCAGGATCTCAAGTCTACACACACACACACACACACACACACACACACACACACACCCCGCTACACGCAGCCTGTCTCCAAAACAAAATGGCCTAGTGTGGTGGTGCGTGCCCGTCTTTAATCCCAGACCTTGGGAGGCAGAAGCAGGTGGATCTCTGTGAGTTGGAGGCTGGCTGGTTAAAGAACATAGCGAGACCCTTGTTTTCAAACAAACAAGCAAATCCGAAAGAGCAGAGGAAGGGCAGAGAGCAAGCCCAGCTGCAGTTCTGTGTAGGAAGTTTGTCCTGGGGAAGTGGGGTTGTAGCCGGCTAGTAACTACACTGGGATCCCGAACCCCCAGTGTAGCCCTGAGCCTTTCTCAGGTGAGCTTTAAGCACAAAAACCATGTTCTGGGTTGACATACTTAAGTTAACAAGAACAGTTAACCAGAAGCAGAACTGCGGAAGCCAAAAAGCAAGGTTGGTCCAGTTGGAGGCTTTCCTAGAACGATGGACTCTGATGGATTATTTCTTTGTTCTTATTTTTGGCAGGTGGTACTGTCTGCTTGCTGAGATTTACAGCCTGAATGGCACTTCCATCATGGAGTGGGTTGTGTTAAGGTCTGGGGGGCCTACTAAGCCTGGGGCCGGGTTACCAAGTTTCCAGGCAGCTCTCTGGCTAGAAGGCAAGTGAGGAGGCTGGGTGCCCTGTCTTGTGGTTATATTTTCACAGCAAGCCTACATTCATTCCCGTTATATGTTTACTTCAGCAGAAATTTTGGGCTACACTACCCAGCCTTGGTGAACAGGTAGTGTTCAGTGAAGAGTGTGTTACGTAGCTAAGCAGAAATTCACCAGGGTGGAGGATACGTTCAGACCAGGCAGGATTAGGTTATGGGGAAACATCTTGGATGTCAAGATAAGTTAAGCAATGGGGAGCCACTGCTGGTTTTTGAGCAATGGCAGAGCAATGTGACTTTGGCAATGGGAATTTGACTTTACACCGGTTTCTTGATGTCGCCTTGGCCCACGAGCGCCCCCTGGCGTCTGTCATTTGTACTGTTCCCTCTTACCGAGTAGGTGGGAGGATGCAGGCCTGGAATTGCAGGATATCATCAGAGTTACAGAAACGCAGGCTTCCTGTGTCTGATTCCATTTTATCCCGAGTGATGACAACACTCGAGGCAAAACGAGGTGGCAGAGAAGGTTCCAGGCAAGGAGAGGGCGTCAAACACCGTGCCTTGGGAATGGAGCCCATTCGGGAGCATCTAAGCCCCGGGTGTGACCACGAAGACAAAGTCCCTGTATCTGAAAAGCGGATTCATAAGGAGGTAGGCAAGCACACGAGCAGTTATAATAAAATGTGCCAAGCACTGGAAGCAGACACATGCCTGAAACAGCTGCTGACGACAGCCGCGTGGGTCAAGCTTCCCGGAAGAGCGCCACCTAGCCTCATTCTGAGGGCCGAGCCAGGTAATTGGACTTGGGGTTTGCTGTCTAGGGGGTGGCGCAGCAAGCTCTGTGCAAGGGACTGTCGGCCCTCAGCATCCTGCGACGGAGGAGGGAGGCTACTGAGGACAAGGCTGGATTACAGACGATTTGTAAATTGTGATAAATTATTAACAGCAGCAGGGTGTATGCCATGGTTTTAAGGAAGGGAACAATCCCAAGCTACTTTAAATCCATTAAATAAGTTCAGGCCCCAGAGGGCCAGCACCAAAGAAGGCCTTGCTTTCCAAGATTCCATTTCCCTTCAAAGTCCTTCTCTCCCTTAGATGGTGGAGATTGGAAATATCTAATTTTTTTTCCCTAGGAGGCAGTCTCCAACAACATACAGGGTGTGGCCTTTTCCTAGCTATTAGTTCCCTACATGGGACTGAGTTTTTCTTGGCAGCCTCTTCTGCTTCCACATCCAAACAGAGGAGGATACAACCCTTGTTGGCCAAGGCCTTAAAGACCAACGGCATTGGCTCCATGGAGTACTAGACAGCTGTCAGAAAAGCAAGCAAGCTATACTTATGCTCCCTCCACCTCCTTTTATTTTCCTTTTTCTTCCCCTCTCCTCTTCCTTGTCTTTTTTCTTTCTTCCTTCTTTCTTCTCTTCCTCCCTCCCCCCCTCCCTCCCTCCCTCCCTCCCTCCCTCCCTCCCTCCTTCCTTTCTGTGCATTTTGAGAAAGGCTCTTTCTCTGTAGCCTGTGCTCACCTGGAACTTGCTATGTAGTCCATGGAGATGCTTCTGGCCTGGCCTAAATGCCAGGATTACAAGCTTGAGCCACCATGCCTGGCCTAGAATATAATTTTCTTTTTCTTTTGTTTTTGGTTTTTCGAGACAGGGGTTCTCTGTGTAGTTTTGGTGCCTGTCCTGGAACTCGATCTGTTGACCACGCTGGCCTGGAACTCACAGAGATCCGCCTGGCTCTGCTTCTTAAGTGCTGGGATCAAGGGCATGGCCACCACCCTACCACCGCCAGGCTAGTTTTCTATTACAAATTTGGCTGTAGGGCTGCGGAGACGTCTACTTGGTTAGGGCACTTGCTGCCAAGCCTGAAGACCTGAATCCAGTCTCGGGACCCTTATGGTAGAAAGAGAGAACTAACTCCCGAAAGTTGTCCTCTGACCTCCACATGTGAGGAGACAATAAGCCCATCTCAGTCAACTCGCCGAGTGGGCGGGCCAGCTGTGTGTCAGCCCAGTGATTGGACCAATCACAGACACATTTGTTTGGGCCATTCACACCCTTGCCTATTAGCATGAAGGAATCCCTCTGCTAAATTACCAAGGGAAGTCCCCGACTAAGGAAAATGGCTGCGGGGTCACCTAGAGTTCATCAAGGCTTGGTACGGTGAAATTTCGGCTACCTTCAGGAGCTGTGGCCATCAGCTGCAAGGTATCCATGGAGTGTTCTAGACTGCTGATGCTGGCGCAGGACTGGCTGTGAGACCCGCAGTCCTTTTGCCCAGGGGAGTCAGGGAGAGTCAGCGAGCTGCTAATTACGTAAACTGCCACAAGCCTGATGTCTTGGCCTATTTACAGGAAAATGATCACGAGTGGGCGTGTTCACAATATAAACAGGAAGAATGTATTAACGCCAATACATTTTTTTGTTTTGTTTTGTTTTGTTTTTCGAGACAGGGTTTCTCTGTGTAGCTTTGCACCTTTCCTGGATCTCGCTCTGTAGACCAGGCTGGCCTCGATCGAACTCACAGATATCCTCCTGCCTCTGCCTCCCGAGTGCTGCGTGCCACCACCGCCCGGATATAGTGATTTTTAACAGATTCAGAGTTCACCACCTGTCCGTTGCCCCAGAGAGAGATGAGTGCCCCCTATATGTGTCAGTGGTGAATGTCAATATGAATTCACCAAGACCTTTAGAATGTATGATACAATGTGTGGGAGCCCGTGTTCAGGTTCCTGGTGGCTTTACCCAGTGGGTCTGCATAGAGAGGATGATTAGGACCAGGGGCCTGAGTGCAGGTGTCTGAGAAGGTCTGCACTTGGCTGCGCTGGAGGAGGTCTTTTGCTCCACCCCTTGGCATCTCTATAAATACCCTGGGGCAGAAACAGTCAGGGCCCATTGGAAAAGGTTCCAGGCCCTCTCGAGGCTATCCTGTATTTTCTATCTGTTCATCACCACAATCTAAATCCTTCTAATATTTCCTGCGGCTCACATTCAAGAAAACCCGGGGAGCTGTGGGATTGGTGGGTAAATGCCCTGCAACAATAGATTGGATAAGTGGACAGATCCCAGTGCAAATATGGGTCTCAGTTAATAATCGTGGATATGAACGTGTAAGCATAGACTCATTGGTCGATGGGGGAAAAACAACTTGTTTTGCTTTTTTTTAATCTTCTTTCAAATATTTTTAAAAATTTGCTCATTGTTATTAATTTGAGACCGGTTCTCACTCTATAGCTGTGGTTGTTCTGGGACTCACTGTGTGTTTTACCTGAATGTATGCGCACGTACCATCTACATACCTGGTGCCTGAGGAGGTCAGAAGAGGGCGTTGGACCCCCTGGGACTGGAGTTATAGACGGTTGTGAGCATGTAGGTGCCCTTTATTTTTTGAGACAGGGCGTCAAACGTCTTATGTAGTCAAGGATGACCTTGAACTCTACAGTCTCTAGCTTCCATCTCCTGAGCGCTGAGATTATAGGCAGGTGCCACGAAGCCAAGTTTAAGATGGGGGAGGAGGTTCAAGACAGGGTTTCTTTTTGTAGCCCTGGCTGTCCTGGGAGTCGCTCTGTAGCCTTGGACAAGAATTTGTGTTGTTGTTTTGAGGGCTAGCAAGATGGCTCAGTGGGAAGAGGCACCAACACCCTAGCAGAAGTACTTACTCGGAAGCTAGGGCAGGAGGGTGGATTGCCTCAAGTTTGAAGCCAGTCTGGGTAACATAGTGAGACCCTGTCACTAGACAAAATAAAGTAAGACATAAGTACTCCAAACTCAGTTGTGTTTTCAACAATGTCTGAGGAGCAGTTTGTTACGTCAATACGTACTTCTCCTAAAATTTGCATATAGTGCTAGGCAGAGTAAAGAATCAGTAATCCCAATATTCAGGAGTCAAGGCCAGGAAGATCAATAGTGCCAGGTAAGCCAGGGCTACACAGGGAGACCCTCTCTCAAAAGGAAAATAGAATTAAAAACCTGAAAGTACATTTTAAAAGAAAAAAATTAGACATCTTTATTTTGTGTGTGTACCCGTGTATGTGTATAACCCAGGCTGGCACCAAAATTCCTGTCTCAGGCTCCAGAGGCAGTGCTTCTGAGAGGAGCCAAGAAGGACAGATGGGGACGCTTTCATATTCTTTGAGGGCACATTTACACTTCCCATTGCAGATGGGCATCTGCAGGTACACCTTGCAAATAGCTCAACAGGAACACCATCAGTGATTTGCTTGTGAAGCCCTGAGCTGACCCCTAGACCAGGTGAAGGTGCTGTAGGAATGCAAGCCCAGCCCCCTTGGGTGTGTGCAAACCCAGCTGCCCAGAGAGGCAGGTGAGGAGAACTGTCAACACTTCCAACATCAGAGACCAGGCTGGCACCTGACCTGGAGCGGGGAGACTAAACCATGGGATGACTGACTATGTTCTCAAGCCCTCTAAGGTTTGCTAGCTAGAGATGCTAGGGAAGGCAAATCTCTAGGGTCTATTACTCATTCATTCATTCATTCATTCATTTTGAGACAGAGTCTTACTGTTTAGCTCTGACTGGCCTGGAACTTGCTATGTAGACTAGGCTGGCCCCATATTCACAATGATCTGCTTGCCTCTGTCTCCCAAGTGCTGAGATGAAGGGCGTGTCCGGATACATCTGGCTTGCTCTCTAGGATGTTGACCCTGTCTTCTCAGATTGCTGACTCTCTGAAGAAGCACAGTTTAGAGAGTCATTTCCTATCTGGGCTTATTGGCGTTTGTGGTGGCCGGCAATGGCTTGCTGTACTTCTGGAACCACAACTGGAACGGCAGGAGCATCCAAGTGCTTCTCTTCCCTACTCAACCACAGACCTCGTGGCTTTTGTACACAATGACTTCATGTTTCAAGGACATGGGTTCTGAGACGTGCCACCAGGTATAGAAGGACCGAGATCATGAGCTTATGATGGTGTTCAGCTAATCCTCAGCCAGGCCAGGGGACTAGGAAGCCAGCCATCAATGGCCTGGCCCGAAGGAAAACGGTTCAGCTTCCTCTTGATGGGCTTTGCAATATGCAACATAAACAGAGCTGACACCTTCCCAGCCTCCCTTCCTCTAGTCCGTTACAATCCATGCTTTTCACTTAGTTTTCTAAGTTCATAAGAAGGACAGGACAGGCGGTGGTGGCGCACGCCTTGCCTGCTTTTTTTTTTTTTTTTAAATTATTATTATTATTATTATTATTATTATTATTATTATTATTATGTATACAGTGTTCTGCTTACATGCATGCTTGCAGGGCAGAAGAGGGCACCAGATCTCATTACAGACAGTTGTGAGCCACCCTGTGGTTGCTGGGAATTGAACTCAGGACCTCTGGAAGAGCAGCCAGTGCTCTTAACCTCTGAGCCATCTCTCCAGCCCCTGCTTTTGGTTTTTTGACACAGGGTTTTTTTTTTGTTTGTTTGTTTGTTTGCTTGTTTGTTTTTGAGACCGAGTGTCTCTGTGTAGCTTTGCACCTTTCCTGTTACTCGCTTTAGAGGCCAGGCTGGCCTCGAACTCACAGAGATCCGCCTGCCTCTGCCTCCCGAGTGCTGGGAATAAAAGCATGCGCCACCACCTCCCGGTTTTGACATAGGGTTTTATGTAGCCCAGGCAGTCCGTGAATTCCTGATCCTCTGCCTCTACTTTCTGTTTGCTTAGATTAGAGGTGTGCACCACCACTCCCAGATCTCTCCCTGTTTTTCCAGGGTGTAAAGAGAGGTAGTAGAGGGCCTGATGAGATGGCACAGCGGTTAAGAGCCCTGGCTCCACTTCCAGACTACCCCCGAAGTTCAATTCCCTGCACCCATACGGTGCTCACAGCCAACTGTAACTCCAGTCCCCATTGCAGGGAAACACTCATACACATAAAACATAAAAAAAAAAAAAAAAAAAAGATTTAAGCTGGGCGGTGGTGGTGTACACCTGTAATCCCAGCACTCGGGAGGCAGAGGCAGGCGGATCTCTGTGAGTTCGAGACCAGCCTGGGCCACAGAGCTAGTCCAGGACAGGCTCCAAAGCTACAGAGAAACCCTGTGGTGGGGGGGGGGCGGATTTAAAGAGGCAGTAGAACCTACAGGTTCCAGTAATAGGAATACTTCTCTGGGCCAGGACCCTGTTATTTCCAGAATGAATGTTAGGGTTAATGGTTCTGCCTGATTGACAGAGGAATTAACATGTATCCAAACAATTTTTTGATTTTGTTTTTGGTTGTTTTTTGTTGTTGTTATTGTTGTTTTGAGACAGGGTTTCTCTGTGTAGCTTTGGTGCCTGTCCTGGACCTCATCTCACTTTGTAGACCAGGCTGGTCTCGAAATTAGAGATCTGCCTGCCTCTGCCTCGCAAGTGCTGGGATTAAAGACCACCGCCTGGTGAATTTTTTTTGTTTTGTATGACAAAAGTTTATTTATCAAAAAACTTCAGGGGTCTGGAGAGATGGTTCAGTTGTTACGAGCATTTGCTGTTTTTGCAAAAGACCTGGGTTCAGTTCCCAGCACCCACATGGCAGCTGTGATATAACTAACAACGGTCTGTAACTCCAATCCTAGGGTATCTAATCTGCCTCTCTGGCTTCCCTGGGTGCCAGGCATACACAAGGTGCACATACCTACATTCAGGCAAAGGACCTATACACATAAATAAAAAATAATCTTTAAAAACTCATATGAGGGGTTGGAGATTTAGCTCAGTGGTAGAGCGCTTGCCTAGCAAGCACAAGGCCCTGGGTTCAATCCTCAGCTCCACAAAAAAAAAAAAAAAGCAAAAAACAAACAAAAAAACCTCATATGAAAATGCAGATGGCTTTATTTAAGACAACTTTTAGTTGACTATGTTATATGTATGAGTGTTTTGCCTTCATGTATGTCTGGGTACTACATGTGTGCTACTATATCCTTGGATGCCAGAAGAGAATGTAGAATCCCTAGTCCTGGAGTTACCTAATGGTTGTGAGCTATCAAATGGGGGCTGGGAATAGAACTTCTGGCTGAGCAGTCGGTGTTCTTAACCACTGAGCCATCTCACCAGCCCTACATGACCCAATGTTATAACATAGTGAAACAGGTTTTCTGTGAACTTCTCTGTGAATAATTGCTATTGACTTTGTTCCAAGCCTTCTATTATTTCCTCAAGCTTCTTCTGCTGCCCAGCCCTGATGCCTCTTCATACTCATTCATCACAAATCACAAGGGGATGGAAGCTGGCACTATTCCATGGACATGTCTGCCATCCCTTGACTTCAACCATAACTTCATTTTAAAAAATTGTTTGTTTAGTTTATTGATATTTTGCATGTATATCTGTGTGATAGTGTTGGATCTCCTGGAACTGGAGTTACAGACAGTTGTGAGCTGCCATATGGGTGCTGGGAATTGAACTCTGGTCCTCTGAAAGAGCAGTCAGTGCTCTTAACTGCTGAACCATCTCTCCAGCCCTCAACCATAGCTTCTTGTGCATAAATTCAGCGTGGGAGGGTACGCCTTGCTCTCGACAGCTCCTCAGTGGGCTGAGTACAGTGGTGAAGGAGCCGAGGGTCTCATTCTCTCCTCTCCGAGTTCTTTTACATTGTAGTACACATGTGCCCTCTATACCTTGCGCTGCTGGAAGGGGACCTGAGTGGAGAGGACGGGAGTGAAGCGGAAACTCTCAGTGAATGCCCTTTTCTTTATTTTTCTATGTTTGAGACACCAGGCTAACCTCAAATCCACGTTGATTTCTCTGCCTTAGCTTCCTGAATGCTGGGATTGTAGGTATTAGCCAATAAACTTGGTTTAGAATCTACCTTTTCCTATAGTTTTCCTCCACCCAGTGCAGGTGATTCAGTCCGTTTTTTTGTTTGTTTGTTTTTTGTTTTTCGAGACAGGGTTTCTCTGTGTAGCTTTGCGCCTTTCCTGGATCTCGCTCTGTAGACCAGGCTGGCCTCAAACTCACAAAGATCCGCCTGCCTCTGCCTCCTGAGTGCTGGGATTAAAGGTGTGCACCACCACCGCCTGGCTCAGTCGGGGTCTTATACATCCAGACAAGTACTCTACCACTGAGCTATTCCTAGCCCCATTTTAATATAGTTTTGACTTTGAGACCCTGTAACTAATTTCCTTGTGTTTGAGAGCATACACACACACACACACACACACACACACACACACACACACACACTACTAGGGATGAAACCTAAATAAGGCTTTGCCCATGCCTTGCAAATGCTCTACCATTGAGCTACACCCTAACCTTAACTTGCATAATTTAAAAATAAAATTAAAGAAATTAAAAAGAAAACCTTCAACTCTAAAAATCTTGGCAAGCAACTTATATCTGTGGAGGTCCCCAAAACAGCTTGACCACATGGCAGCCATGACAGGCTTAGGGGCCTAGACACAGCTTCTGTGACAGGCTTACTGGCAGGCAACACCCAGATCCAAAGAAAAGCCTTAAGCTGATACCACTCAGGGATCCACCCAGAGGTGAAGAAGTATCTGACATCCCAAACACTCCAACCATTAGATAAGGTGGCCAGATGTCTTTGAGTCTAGCACACGCCTTTTTTTTTTTTTTTTTTTTTTTGGTTTTTTGAGACAGGGTTTCTTTGCGCCTTTCCTGGAACTCACTCTGTAGACCAGGCTGGCCTCGAACTCACAAGTGCTGGGATTACCGGTGTGTGCCACCACCGCCCGGCCTTCACGCCTTTTTTTTTTTTTTTACAGATACTCTAGACAGTTGTCAGCCAATCGGGGTCCTGGAACCTGGAAATCCCCTCACCCCAACCTCTGCTACAATAAAAACTCTGCCCCACCTGAGCTCAGGGCCCTCTGCTCTCACTGCTGTGTGGGACAGACAGAGGGACCAAGCTTGGAGCTTGAAATAAAGGCTCTTTGCTTTTACATTTGGGATTCGGTCTCCATGGTGGTCTTTTGTGGGTCCCTGTGATCTGGGCATAACAATGGTTTTTTTTTTTTGTTTTTTTGGGACAGGGTTTCTCTGTGTAGTTTTGGCTGTCCTCGAACTCACTTTGTAGACCAAGCTGGCCTTGGTCTCACAGAGATGCACCTGCCTCTGCCTCTGAAATGCTGAGATTAAAGGCGTGAGTCACCACCATCACCACCACCACCACCACCCAGCTCAACCTATATCTTTTTTTTTTTTTTTGGTGTTTTGAGACAGGGTTTCCCTGTGTAGCTTTGTGCCTTTCCTGGAACTCACTCTGTAGCCCAGGCTGGCCTCGAACTCACAGAGATCCACCTGGCTCTGCCTCCCAAGGGCTGGGATTACAGGCGTGCGCCACCACCTTCCGGCTTCAACCTATATCTTACTAAATGTTTGCAGAGATGAAGGAGCACACAGAACTGTCTCCTTAATTGGAGGCTCTCTCTTGGTCTCATCCAGTCCCTTAACCCCCACCCATGTACACTGTGTAACTAAGAAAGCCCTGCTCTTGTCCAGAAACAGAAGAAAAGCCCGGCTTCCACCAGTGCAGACAGCCCTGGCTGCTAGAGCAGCCCCTGGAAGGCTTCAGTTCTTGCCACAGCATTTTTTCTAACCAGTTCTGCAAGGACAGCTCCTCTGGGCATGAGGTTTTCTTCAGAGCTGGTTTAACACCCCCACCCCCACCATACTGACAGCCAACTTGAATTTCCTCCACCATGTTAGCTGAGTCTTGTCATTATCCACAACTGGGATTCCTGGGTCATGGGCTTCATTAAAAGTGACTTTGGGCTGGGTGGCCCACGCCTTTAATCCCTGGGAGGCAGAGGCAGGAACATCTCTGTGAGTTGGAGGCCAGCTTGGTCTACAGAGCGTTCCAAGACAGCCGGGGCTACACGGAGAAAGCTGTCTCGAAGAACAAAACAAACAAGCAAACATAAATAGCTTTGGAGCAGGAGGTCTCTTAGCAGGCAAAGGGAAGGGGCTGTTTCCAGGCAAACAGGCATTGCCTTCAGGAACTCTGCCAGCTCTGGGAAGGCTTTCCCTGCTTCTGGCTGTGGAGAGCTGGCTTCTCTGTTTTGTTATTTTTAAAATTACATTTATTTATCTATTTGGTGTGGTGTTGTTTGTGCAGAGAAGCCAGAGGACAGTTTTTGGGAGAGCCCTTTTATGTGGGTCCCAGGGATTGAAGTCACTAGATTTAGCAGCAGGCACCTTTCCAAACTAGGTTATAGGCCCTGGCTGGTTATTTAATTGCAACTACTGCAGGTGTGCTGTGTTTGCTAGGTTTGATTATGGGCACAGGGAGTGTGAAGTTCTAGTGTGATTTCCAGGAGCCACACCTATTTAACTCTGCAGGCTGAAGACACAGATTTAAAAAAAAAAAGCATGCCAGCCCTGGGGAGATGCTCAGAGCATTTACTATGTGTACCAGCAAGAAGACCTGAGTTTGGATCTCCAGCACCAAAGAAAGCTGGGTGTGGCTAAGTATGCTGGTAACCCCAGTGATTGGAGATAAGAGAGATCTTGGGAACTTATTGGGCAGAGAACCCAGTCAAAACACAACTAAGTAAGGCGGAAAGTCACAGGAGACACCGGCATCCTCCTCTGGCCTCCAAATGTGTGTGCCTGGGTGTGTGCATTGGCTTCTATCTGTGGAATCCAGTCTCTCCTTCCACTGGGGGTTGGGCTCAGATCACCCAGCAGGCTTTCACACAGCAAGTGCTTTTACCAGTATAGGTGATGGAGCAGAGAAACTGCTGAACCAGACTGCTCCCTGAACAGATAGAAAGATTCAGTGGGTATCAAACTGCCAAGACCATCTCTCAGCATGTGTGTAGTGGGGAGGGCAGAGAGAAGAGGAAAATGGCGGAGAAGCAAGCCGATTGTATATGACAGCAGCAGGGGCATCTGAGCTGGCACAGGGAGCTGATCTCAGGGAGAAGGTTAAGAGAACTTCCTGGCAAAAAAATCTGATTTTCAGCCAGGCAGTGGTGGTGCATGCCTTTAATCCCAGTACTCCAGAAGGCAGAGACAGACAGACAGATTTCCTCCGAGGCCAGTCTGGTCTACAGAGAGAGTGCCGGGCCAGCCAGGGTGACACAGAATACCCTGTCTCAAAAAACCAAAAGAAAGAGAGAGGGAGCAAAGAGAGAGAGAGAGAGATCTGGTTTTCTAATAAATAGAAACCTTCAGGGTTGTTTACCTAGTAACAACCCTTCTGTTTATCCAGTCAGTCCTTCTATTTCGGACAGTGGTTCTTAACCCCTTTTTGGAACCGCTTATCAGATAGTCTGTATATCAGATATTTGCATTATGATTTATGATAGTAGTAAAATTACAGTTACAAAGTAGCAACGAACTAATTTTATGGTTGGGGGCACACAACATGAGGAACTGTATTAAAAGGTTGCAGCATCAGGAAGGTTGAGAACCACTGGTTTAGGACAATGTCATCAGCACTGCTATGCTATTTTGGACCCGGCAACCTGCTCAGTCATCTCTCTGGTCAATTTTCTTTTCTTTCCTTCTCTTCTCTTCTTTTCTTTTTTCTTTTAGACAGAGTCCCTCTGTAGCTCTGGCCCTGAAATTTGGCAATAGACCAGGCTGACCTCCAATTCACAGATCTGCCTGCCTCTGCTCGGACGAAATGAAGGGCTTAGGTAGTGTTCAAGGTCTGGGTCAGAGCTGGCAAACGGAAAGTCTGAATTCAAAACAAGTGGAAATTAAAACAAACAGTGGTCACCAGGGGAAGGATAAGTGTCCTTGTTTACTTTCTGTTGCCGTGATAAAACACTCTGACCAAAAGCAACTTGGGGAAGTTTATCTTGCACTGCCAGGACACAGTCCATCTTTGAGGGAAGTTGGGGCAAAAAGTCAAGGCAGGCACCTTAAGGCAGTCGTGATTGCTATTCCACACATTACCTCCAACCATGGAACTCACTCAGAGCCGAGGAAGAAGAGCAGGAACCACGGGAGCTGCTGCTGGCTAGCCGTTTCAGAGTTATTAGTTTATCCTCAGCCAGCTTTCTTATACAGTCCAGGACATCCCTCCCCGCAAAGTTGCTACCCCACAGTGGGCTGGGTTTTCCCATATCAATTAATAAGACAATCTCTCACAGATAAGTTTACAAACCGACCCGACCTAGGAAATTCCTTATACTGAGGTTTCTTTCAGATGATTCCAGGGCTCATCATATACGGGGCACAGATGGCCTACAAGCTAAAATAGGGCTCAAGGTAGGAAGCAGAGCTCATTCGGTCTGTAGCTCCTTTTCTCAATGATAACGAACTGTCTCCTCAGGATGCTGCAAAAATCTGCCAAGGACTGTGGAAGAGCAGTTTGGGAATCTCCTATAATAATCTTTTTGTCTTTTTGAATAGCTTGAGACCAGACGGCATCTTAAAACGGGTTGTGCTTCCAAAGCATGGTAGGTGCTTAATAAATGATGAATGAAAAGATGAAGCAGGGGGTCCCACGGAGGCAGTACTATCCCAGAGTCCAGCTCAGAGCTTAAAGAGCGCATGCTCTAGGACCCGGAGTGGGTGTGGGTGAGCAGGGGTGAGGGTGATAACTTTCAAAAGCAGCCTCATCTAAGTCTGCTCTGGCTCTTTAAGAGGCGGGGTGGGGGGGGTTATACCGACACGAGAACAGACCAATCACTGCTCCAAAGAGGAGGGGCTTTTACATATTTTTCCATCCCTCTCATTGGGAACTATGTCGTTTGGGCGCTGTTCAAAAAGACCAATGGTTTTTCGACATTTCTGCCATTGCCCTCCACCGATTGGACATAGGCCATCGTCCCGCCTCCCACTTGCCCCACCCCTTTGCACACAAGATGGCGGCGCCCAGTGGAGTCGAGGCCGCGCTTGGGGTTTGCTGAGGCTGACTCCGCGTCGCTCTCTCCCTTTGGGTGCCAGTCGCCGCGAGCGGGAGGACAGGGGCCGGGCGGGGACAGGGGCACCTGCGTGGCTGGACCGCGAGCCTGCGCCCAGCCTGCGCCGCCCCACCCGGCCCCGGCCCGGTCCGGCCCTCCCGATCCGGTCCCATCCTTCCCGGTCTCCTCCCGGTCTGACCCGTTGCCCGGCCTTGTATGCCGCTCCAAGCTGAGGGATTTCCTCCAGTCCCGGCTCACTGTCACTTTAGAGATGTTCCGCCTCTTTGCTCCCGAACAGCCCGCCTTCCAAACCGGGAGTCCTTTCCCTCTCCTGGGAGTCTTCCCTCCAACCCACTTTAGACCTTGGTTCTGCCTTGGTTAGGCGTTCACATCCCTTCCAAGTTAACCACCGACTCTCCAGATACTGGCAACCTTGACACCGCCTTCACCGAGGAGCCAGCCTTCCTCTGGTCCTGAACTCCACAGCCCTATCATGGAGGCTGTGTTCCTGGTGGTGAATGGGGTGGGCCTGGTGCTGGACTTGCTGACCTTGATGTTGGATCTCAACTTCCTGCTCGTGTCCTCCCTCCTGGCTACCTTGGCCTGGCTTTTGGCCTTCATCTACAACCTGCCGCACACGGTACTGACTAGTCTTCTGCACTTGGGTCGAGGAGTCCTGCTTTCTTTGCTGGCCTTGGTTGAAGCATTGGTTCGATGTACCTTTGGGGGATTGCAGGCCTTGTGTACTTTTTTTTGCAGCTGCTACTCTGGCTTGGAGAGTTTAAAGCTCCTAGGGCACTTGGCCTCTCATGGAGCTCTGAGGAGCCGAGAGATACTGAACAGGGGCATCCTGAACGTGGTCTCCAGTGGCCATGCTTTGCTGCGCCAGGCATGTGACATCTGTGCCATCGCTATGAGCCTGGTGGCCTATGTGATCAACAGTCTGGTCAACATCTGCCTCATCGGCACTCAGAACCTCTTCTCCCTGGTGCTGGCCCTGTGGGATGCCGTGGTGGGGCCTCTGTGGAGGATGACAGACATGCTGGCTGCTTTCCTCGCTCACATTTCCAGCAGCGCAGTGGCCATGGCCATCCTCCTGTGGACCCCTTGCCAACTAGTACTAGAGCTGTTGGCCTCAGCTGTCCACCTCCTGGCCAGCTTTCTGCTTTTCCACGTCACTGGTTTGGTGTTGCTGGCTTGTGTGCTGGCAGTGGCTTTGGCTGTGTTGCACCCAGACCTTACCTTGAGGCTGGCCACCCAAGCACTCGGTCAGCTCCACACCCGGCCACCCTACCACCGGCTTCGAGAGGATGTTGTTCGGCTATCTCGCCTTGCACTGGGTCTGGAGGCCTGGCGCAGAGTCTGGAGCCGAAGCCTACAGCTGGCCAGCTGGCCGAATCGGGGAGGAGCGCCGGGGGCCCCGCAAGGTGGCCCCAGGAGGGTGTTCTCAGCCAGGATCCAGGGACAGGACACTCTTCCGGAAGCAGATGAGGAGGATGTCAGGACCCTCAGAGCAGCAGCTGCTAGAGGCCGAGAGAGACTCAATGAGGATGAGCCTACGGCTGGGCAAGACCCATGGAAGCTGCTGAAGGAGCAGGAGGAGAGGAAGAAGTGTGTCATTTGCCAGGACCAGAGCAAGACCGTGCTGCTGCTGCCCTGCCGGCACCTCTGTCTGTGTCAGGCCTGCACCGAGATCCTCATGCGCCACCCCGTCTACAACCGCAACTGCCCGCTCTGCCGCCGCGGCATCCTGCAGACCCTCAATGTCTACCTCTGACGATGCCCTCAGCCCTGCCTGCCCACCCTCTGTGCCCCACACTCTAGGACAGCATCAGCATTTGCCTCTGGGGTTTGGCCTGAGTCTTCTTTGCCCCTGTGATGGCAACTCTGTCAAGCCTCAAGCCATATATCCAGGACATGTGGCTGGAATACTCTGGAAGACTCCAGTCTGTGTGGGACAGGGTAACCGTTTTCTCTGAACCCTGTGTGGGGTCCTGTGATGCTGAGGGTGGTGAGTATGTCACTATGCAAGGGCCCTGAGACTATGGCAGCCTCCTCCCCAGTCTGCCCAGGGCCCGTCCAGACACCAGCCTCTGGGGCTGTCCTTTGCTTCTGGCTTTTCTGTTTGGGGGTTTTGGTCCTTTTCCCCTAGGCCACACCACATTGTGTCATGTGAGGATTTTGGCAACTCCTGGGCCTTGGAGTGATCTTAATTTTTCTATTTTTTTTTTTTTTTGGGTTTTCTTGTTTTGGAATGGTCTGGAATCTTTGTGTTCACCCAGAGCCTCTGCCCTGGTAGTGGGTCTGGGAGTAGAATTCCCTAGGTGCCCTATGAGCCACTTCTGCCTGTCTTCATCTTAAAGTCTCCCAACTTGGCCCAGAACCTGGGGTCAGGAGTTTATTCCTGGGTACAGGGGTGCAGCTAAACCTGGCTTTGGGACCATTTACCCTCAGGCACCCCAGCTCCAAGAGGAGCCTCAGAAGGAATAACCAGATTTCTACTCATTCCCCTCATGCCCCACATGGCGTAGAACATGGCATTCCTCCTGGTCTCTCTCTGGCATTGGGGAGGGCATTCTGCACATTTCACTAGGGTCCAAACAAGGGGCTAGGCCTCGGGGCATGCAGCTCCATCAGGTCTGCCTGTCCAGTTTCTATGAATAAAGTTCTGTTGACAGCTCTACCGGTGTGGTCCTTGTAGGTGCCTGCAGGTGGTCAGCCAGAGCTGCCTGGGGGTCTTTCCGACTGGAGCTTCTGGATTACCTAGCTTGGAGGTGGGGATGTGGAGACAGGGTGGCAGGGCTGTGCCAAGGGAAAGCCCACACCAAGCATGGCTGCTTGATGCTTACCCCTTCTGATCTGACCTGCTGCACTCCGGCTCTGTACTCTGTTAAGTTCTTTTTTTTTTCTTTTGGTTTTTCAAGACAGGGTTTCTCTGTAGCTTTGCAGCCTGTCCTGGAACTGGCTTTGTAGACCAGGCTGGCTTCAAACTCACAGAGATTCGACTGCCTCTACCTCCCGAGTGCTGGGATTACAGGCGTGTGCCACCACCGCCTGGCTGCATTAAATTCTTGTAAGAACTTGTTGTCTCTGTGGCCTGCCCTTCCTGTGCTCCCAATGGTACCTACCCTTCTTTCCAGGAGGGCACAGTGAAGCCTGCTGCCTGGAAGCCAGTCCTCCCTCCGATTCCTGGGGAGCTGCTGCTTGTTTGTTTTTGTTTTTCAGGGCAGTTTTTCTGTATAGCCCTGGCTGTTCTGGAACTCACTGTGTAGACCAGGCTGGCCTTGAACTCAGAGATCCACCTGCTTTTGCCTGATTAAAGGCATGCCCAGAGTGGTGCTTGTCTTTTTTGTGTCTTGGTACAGGGCCTGGTACTGTGATGGACTGGAGTGTGGAATTTTTTGCTAGAGGTGTGAGCTGGAGCCTAGAGGTCTACAGGCCTGTCTGGAAGACACAGAAGCCTAAGGCCTTTGATATAGCTGTCTTCCCACTGCCCGTTGGAATTTAGGAGCACTCCCTGTAATTTTGTTTGTTTGTTTTTGTTTTTCGAGACAGGGTGTCTCTGTGTAGCCTTGGCTGTCCTGGCTTTGCAGACCAGGCTGGCCTTGAACTCACTGATATCCACCTGCCTCTGCCTCCCAAGTGCTGGGATTAAAGGTGTGTGCCCCCCCCCCCCTGTAATTTTATGTTACACCTAAAGCACAATGTCTCATGGAAGAGGGGAGACCCTGGATCCTGAAGGAGGTCCCTCCACTCTGCATCCAGAGGTTGAGCAATTGGGATTAGCAAACCTTGGATGTTTGTTAGTCATTAGCCTGCGCCTGCTAAGCTGAGTGTCACAGGAGGTGAGCCCTCAGGGGGCCTGTGGCCAGCCCCAGACTTAAAGGCTTGGCCCACCCAGACTGTGCCCAGCACAGTGGAGACAGTTCTCCACTTCCACCCCTTAACTGGATGCCTGTGGCAGGGTTTGCAACGCCCCCACCCCCACATCCACATCCCACTCCCGCCCCAGGGTGTTGAGCAAGTAGAAGCCTGGCTCCTTCCGGTCTCTGTTTAATGTGGAGGATAAACATTTTATTAGGGAAGATAAACTTCCTGAGCTGGGGGCCGAGGACCTCCTTTTCTTCTACTTTCATCTGAAATTCTTTCTTCAGACCTTAATACCCTTCTTTCTCCTAACCGTTACCTTCGAAGTCCAGACCTTAAATCATTATTGCAATCTGGAGCTTGGTCGCCCCCTTGTGGTTATCCCAGAAACTACTTACCTCTAGGTGGGGGTGACTGCTTTCCAGTTAACTAAGAGAGCAGGTATCTCTACCGTTATCTGGCTCACATGAGGGCACCGGTGGGTAATCAGAAGTCCCTGATTCAGACAGGCTGATCCCCTTTGGTTTGGCATGTCTGAATTAGAAAACTGTGTCCCTTTTTCTGGGTGGCCAGAGCCCCAAATCATGAGGGCAATCCTCTGGTCAGGCAATCCCGTTCACCGTCTACATAACTAGGTGGCAGCTCCGTGGATTATTCTAGGTCTGCTTGCTCTATCCCTGCCTCATGGCTCCATCCCACCCAGGAGCCCTCCATGCTGTGGGTCCTCAGAAGAAAGGCTGAAGCCAGTGGGAGGTTTTTGAGGTTTATTGGGTGACCTCTGAGAAAAAGGCCCGCCCTAGGAGCAAGAGAGATGGAGTCAAGGACCTGGAGGAGCACAGGACTAGGAAGGAGCATCCCACCTTGGAATCCTGGACGGGGGGCAACCAGGAACCCACAGTGGCTAGCACAGCACACTCTAAAGTCCTGGGCAGAAACCCAGCCACTGTTCCACGCTGCCTGCCTTGACCTCAGACAGCCTCCATTCCTTGCCAGCCGTGGGACAGGAGGTGGCTCCCTGTCTTCCCTAGTCATTCACAATATCCCAGGGGGCCAGCCCTCCTGGTATGCGCCCTTCAGTGTCACACCCTCCTCTAGGAGCAAGTGCCAGCTCCTGGTTCACTTTACGTGTTAGGCAAAGACTGGGGAGCTGTGCCAGTCAGAATAGACGAGAAATCCAGAGAAGGTGCTGTCGGTCTTGATGCTGGCATAGATGCCAATGTAATCACCCACGCCCACCTGCACCCACACCTGGTCCTCAGGTTCCAGCCTTACCATAGCACCCCCTGAAAGTGAGGCTGGCTTGGGCCATCCCCCGAAAAACTGGAAGAAAGAGGCGATGGACTCGCCATTTTTGACAAGATCGAACTGCAAGCTGGCTCGGTAGACAGTGGCGTGGACGGCGAAGTAGTAGACACCAGGCACTTGGCAGGTGAACTTGCCCGTAGTGGCATCGTAATGTCCCTGCTCATTCAACATCACGCGGTCGAAGGGTAGGGGTGCGTCGGCTGGCGGAGGCACTCGACTCTCGGATCGCTTGGCACTGAAGGCTGATCGCGGGGGCACCGAGCACTCCCCGGCAGGTCCGATAGCCCCCACGGGACCTGCCTCTCCACGCGGCCCGGGCTCCCCACGCGGCCCTGGCAGTCCTGGGGGTGGGAGGGCGAAGGGGAGATATTAGGAGCCACAGTGGAGTGCAGAGGGGTGACCCCATTGACCATTCCTAAGTCTCCCAGCCTCCCTGGCTATTGCCTCCTGCAGGGAGAAGAGGGATCTAGGCTTTCTGAGTCCCTGGGGCTGACTCACCCCCTCCACCCACAGCCCACCTCGCCCCACCCCACCCCAGCTGGAATGGAGGTGGAGTAGCGCCCCCTGGCGGGACCCTTGAACCCCAAAGGATCTACGAGAGCAGCTGCGGTGCTCACTAGGGTGTCCCCAAGGGCTGCGACGAAGATGACTTCTTACCCGGCCTCCCGCCCTCGCCTTTCTCGCCCGGAGCTCCGGGCACACCGTCGCGGCCATCACGACCGTCGCGGCCGGGCAGGCCTTGGCTGCCATGGTGGCCTGGTGTGCCTGGAAGGCCGGGCTGCCCGGGACACAGGCTGGGGATCTTGTTGTCATCTAGTGGAGGAGAGCCTGACACCAACCCCAGAAGCAGCAGGGCAAGAAGTGGTCTCATGGTGGTGACCCCGGAGGCCCAGACGCCAGGATCCTCTCGTAGTCTGTGGGCTGGGCAGGACCAGAGTCGGAACCCAGAATCTTGGGACCCACCTCGCGCCCCACCCGGGTGGAACCCAGCAGGTCCCCGCTCCACAAATAGGCCTTTGTGGCTGAACGTAGTGTGACGGGATGAAGAGGAGGGCGCCCCAGATCAAGAACTGGGAGAGCACCGGAGAGAAAAAGGAAAGCAAGCCCTCCCTACCCGGTCCCCTAGCTGGCGCCCAGGCTTTCCCACAGCCCCCCCCCCACCCGCCCTCCTCCTCTGCCAGACTCACCCCCTCCGCGCTCCCCAGCTCCCCCCGCGGCTCTCACTGAATGGCTTCCTCAGACCCTCCAGCTGGCCCTGCTCCCACTCCGACCCCAACCAGGCAGCCCCTGCCCTTGCTGACTGATTCCAGCTTCTGGTTGCTCCTTGCCGGCTCCACAGCGCTCCTCCCAAACTCCTAGAGGAAACCAGTTGTTCAGGGGCCAAGAGCTCCGGGGCTGGGAAATAGCAGGGAAATAACTCGTGGTGTCGCCCGGCGGCCGGCCAAAGTTGTGGGGGTGTAGGGGGTGTGGAGAAAGGAGGAGGAGGAGAGAGGGAGGCTTGAGCCTGCACTACAGAGAGGCTGAACTGTCCGACCGACCGTTCTTGGGGCTTCAGTTCCCAGGAGCTGGAGGGAGGGAGGGATGGGGCAGTGATAGAGACCAAGGTCAAGACTAGTGGGTGGGGGTGGGGTGGAGGGTGGAGAACTGGATCAGCAGAGCCCCCCGGGGGTAGGATAGGGTCCCACCGCACCGGTAGGCACTCAATACAGTTTTGCTGACTAAACGGAAAAGCTGAAGGTCTGGTGACAGTGATCTTAAATACTCAGATGGAAAGGGAGAAGCAGAAGATAGGGAGGGAATCAGGGTCAAAGACTTGGATAGGAAATCTCTAGTCTGTCCAGTGGTACAACATGGGGCCCGGCCACTGCCTGGGGCTGTCTTGGCAAATAAGGGAAGGTGCAGGGAAGATGGGGTAGTCCCATCAGCCCTGGGCAGGATCAGGGTTGGAACTGGTCCTTCTCCTTGGGAAGCAGCAGAGAGGATAGGCAGAGTCCCGGGCCCGGGTCACTCTTCCCTTTGTTTTCTGCCTGCCCTGCCCCCTCATATAGGTAGAGGAGGATGGGCAGACCAGGGTAGGGGCTGGCCTCGAGTCAGGGCTGGGAACAAGCATCCAGGCTAGCTGCCTCAGGCAGCCTGTTGCAGTTGAAGGGCCAGGGGGTGCCCAGTAGTGCCAGGCTAGACTGGCACTGGTGCTCTGCCTCCTGGCAGACAGAGCGGCAAGGGGGCAGGATAGTGCCCAGTGGGGTGCAATGAGGTACAAGCATCCCGCAAAGGAACCTCCGGAAATGCTGGTAGCAGGGTAGACTCGTCAGACTCTGTGGGAGGAAGCGGCCGACTCAGATGTCCAGTCCCCATGTGCCCACCCCTTCTGATGGCCTTCCTCCTCCGTGTCCCAGCACCTTGTAGCCTCTGACGGTGTCCACCACCTCCGCCTGGGTGGCCAGGCCCACCCAGATGTTGGGGAAAGCTGTGGTACTGTAGCTTAGTCCAAGGCACATCTCCACTTGGACAGGTTCACAGGCCAGGTCTGGAAGGGGGAGGGTTGGGTTACTGTGGGGGACAAGACACTGCCTGGCCCTGGGTTCTTGTTTCCAGGTGGGTCATATGGACTTCTGTTAGGTGTGTCAGGAGGCACTACAGAACTGTTTCACACACTCCAATGAGCCCTTCTGTTTTCCAGAGCCTGCGTTTGCCAGTGCGTCATGGAGGCCCCTCTGATCTTAGGTAACGCGGAGTACCCACTGGGGACCACTTGGGGCCACTTCTATCCTGTGTTCTGTGAAGCAGGCTGTAGAGAGGGACTCTGTGGGTGACGAGGTAGATACATCCCAAGTCCCTTTCAGGTGATTTAGTGTACAAGGCTGACACTGGCTGAGAGTCCCGCCAGGACTCTGTAAAGTGGTCCCAGGGTGAGGAGAGAAGGGCCCAGAGATGAACTTATCAAGGGGGAAGGGAAGGGAGGTAAGGAAAGTGGGGTAGGAACCCGGCCTGTTGCGGCCATCAGGACTTGCTCCGGTGAGACTCCTACCTGGTTGCGGGGACAAGCGGCTGCTGCAGCTGTTGCTCCCATTTGTACAGTCTCTCCATAAGTCACACACCCACTGCAGGTCCCTACATCCTCCGTCCCCGCAGAACTCTCTGGGCCCGCAATGGTCTGTGGGTACAGAGGCATGACAGTGCCCTAGGACATGCCTGGACCCACTACCCTCCGGGGTACCCTTTGATGTCCCACGAGGAGCCTCCGTTGCCCA
Source organism: Onychomys torridus (assembly GCF_903995425.1). Taxonomy (NCBI): domain Eukaryota; kingdom Metazoa; phylum Chordata; class Mammalia; order Rodentia; family Cricetidae; genus Onychomys; species Onychomys torridus. The sequence goes on along the minus strand of NC_050449.1, from coordinate 37,503,678 downwards.
CACCCGCCTGCCCAGGGACACCTACTCTCTGTAGCATTGGTGGCCTGGTAGGTGGCTAGGAAGCCCCCGCTGCTGATACCAAGATCCGTCTTAAAGATCACAGCCAGCTGGTGCTGTGAGGAGCTGAGGTGGGGTGGTGGCTCCGTGCCACAGAACCTGCCCAGAGCAGAAAAATATCCTGGCACAGGCCGCTGGCCAGCCCTGGGGGCTCTGAGCTGGGCTCTAGGCCATGCCAAGGGTGATGGGGAACAAGACCGCTGATTCATGGAGCTTGGGGTCTGGGAAGGAGACACATGCTGTTCGTTACAATGAAATGACTTCTTAAGCTGGAGTCACTTTGAGAAGCGGGGGCATCAGGGAAGAGAGGGCAAGGCAGAGGCCTTACAGGTGTGAAGAGTAGGGCTGAGCAGCTGCAGAGATGAAGGTCAGGAAAGCCCATGCTGTTTCAGGGTGCCGGTAAAGAGCACCTGAAGGCAGTGAAGCTGGAGACTCACTTAAACCTAGTGTAGGGAGCCCAGCCTGCTAGAGGGGGGACAGACTGTCCTGCTTGGTACCTGCCCAGGAAGCTGAAGACCCCGGAACTGCTGGCCTCATACACCTCCACGTAGTCAAACCTGCACTCGGCCTGTGCTTCCAGACTGAAGTTGTGGAACTGTAGTCTTACGCCGTATCCCACAGGCACTGAGACGTACCAGGTGCAAAGCTGGAGGAGGGTGTAAGTGAGACAACTCCCAGGGGCCTCCTCCTGCCTCAGCCTGGTCTTGCAGGGGGCTTCTATGGCCAGAGCAGACTAGGCAAGGTGTGAGTGAGTGGCTGTTGCCTACCTCACATTCCGTCATTGGTGTCTCTTAAAAGAGGGAAGCTCAGTCAGGCATGTGGCTCACACCTATCATTTCCAGGGCTTGGGAGTAGAGTTTAAGGTCAGCCCAAGCTATATGTCAAGTTCCAAAGCAGCCTCCTGAGCTACATACAGAGACTGTCTCAAAAAGCCAAGGACCAAGGATATAGCTTAGTGGTAAAGAACTTATCTGGCCCGCACAAGATCCTGGGGTTGCTCCTTGGCATGGAAAAATAAAAAAACAAAAAGCAATCCAACAGGTTTAGGGGTGGGGGTGAAGGCATGAGGATGCACACCTTTATTTCCAGGCAGAGGCAGTTGGGTCTCTGTGGGTGCCAGGCCAGCCAGGCCTATATAGTGAGACCCTGTCTCAAAACAAACAAAAACCCAGGCCTGGCGTGGTGCCTCATACCTATAATCCAAGCACTTGGGAGGCTAGGGCAGGAGGATTCTCACCAGTTACAAGATCAGCCTGGGCTACAGAGTGAGACCTTGTCTCTAAATAAATGTCCTTTCAAATTGTCTGGTCTCAGAAATAGATGTGTTTACCCAGCATAAAAATATCTGGGTATACAGTTGGTGCTTAACAACATTTCCTTGGGCTGGCATGAACTGATTTTACCAAGTACATTCCCAGGCATACTGTTTCCAGGCACATAAATATAGGCTCCCTGGTGCCTCGTGAGTACTATACCAGTTCCTGAGGGCGCTGCATTTACCTGTTGGTGAGGGTAGTGCTGTGGGTAGTTGGGAGTAGAGAATACCCCGTGGAGCCCAGTCAGATTCCCTCCACACCCTGGAGAGAAAACAAATGGCTCATGAGTGGGGGAGTCCAGCCTGGCACAGAAGCCTGCCCTGTCCCTGGCTGGGCCCGTACCGAAGGTCTTGGCGCTGCAATTGGCCTCGTCACTGCCATCGGCACAGTTGGTAATACCATCACATACTAAGTCATGCTTCAGGCAGAGGAGCAGGTCGCAGCGGAACTCATTATGGGCACAGCTCCCTGGAGAAGGACACGAACCATCTGGAGCCAGAGTCCCCCAGAGTTTCCAACCCCTTTGCCAGTGTTGGGAGTGGCTGAGGGGGAGGCAGCTAGGAACATGATGGCAAGTCACTCACAATGTCCAGGGGCGACAGCTTGGTACCAGGCCTGGAAACCAGACCCTTCCACATCGTCATCAGAGACAAAGGACACACGGAGGTGGCTGGTATTAGTGTTCAGCGTGGCTGGGGGCGTTTTACCACACACCCTGTAAAAAAGCCAGGTTGGGGGTGATGGAGGCTCTGAACTCAGACAAGAAATGGACCAGAGCCCGGGAGGTGATGGCCCATGCCTTTAATCCCAGTGCTTGGGAGGCAGAGGCAGGTAGATCTCAGTGAGTTTGAGGCCAGCCTGGGCTACAAAGTGAGTTCCAGGACAGCCAGTGTTACACAGAGAAACTTTGTCTCGGGACCCCCTTCCCCCCAACACACACACAGACACACACACACACACACACACACACACACACACAAGAAGAAGAAGAAGAAGAAGAAGAAGAAGAAGAAGAAGAAGAAGAAGAAGAAGAAGAAGAAGAAGAAGAAGAAAAGAAAGAAAGAAAGAAAGGGATTAGAGAGGGAAGTCCTTTCCCTGTGCCACACCACAGCAAGGAGCTGGCAGGAGAGGGGTCAGAGGTCAGTTCCGTTAATTTCCTTCTGGTCAAGATTTTTGCTTCTGCTTCCAGTTTCTCCACCCTTCAGACAAGTGGGATCCCCTGGAAGCAGAGGGACCCACCTGAGGAGTGGACCTGAAGGCTCTGGGCTAATTTCCAAGCGATCAAAAAGACAGGAGAGCACACCTTCTATGCTGAGGGCTTGAATCTTGAGCTGTATTGTCTGGCCTGTGGCGACCTGGATATGCCAGACACAGTGGCTATGGGGTGGGTAAAGGTCTGGGTAGTTGGGGCTGCTGAAGAAACCCCTTGGACCAGGAAGGAGGCCTCCGCAGGCTGCAGGGGATGGAGGCTAGAGTTAAGAGGTCAATAGGAGAGAGGCCTTCCCCACCCCCAAGGTTCCTCTTCCAGGCTTTTCCTCCCCACTGCCACCTTGGGCCCTCTCTGGAAGAGTGCCCTTAGAACTCACTGGTCTGGTGTGGAGGGCTCCCGGCTGCCTCCTGTTGCCCTGCGGTTGCTGGAGAGGTGGTTGTGGTGCTGGTGCTGGTAGTGCTGGTGCTGGTGTTAGGAGTTGAGTTAGGAATGCTACCCTTGGGGGTGAGGCCTCGGGCAGGCGGTGGGCTTTCAGTTGTCCTGGGGAGGGATGTAGCCTGGAACTCTGGGGCAGGAGGAGGGAGGCATGTCATTTAGAAGAGCAGGTCCGTGGGGGTTGGTAGAATAGTTCATGGACTCTCCAGGTAAAGTCCTCCCAAGTACTTACGAGCCAGGATGACAGCTACCAGGAGCCCCAGCAGCAGGACTAGCAGGCCACTGAGCAGCAGGATACAGAGCCAGGAGAAATGACAGTCTGGCTGTAGCCCTCGGAGACGCTGGGCTGTGTTGGGGGGGGGACACAGTGGGCTTTTAGAGACACCCCTACACGGGATGTCCCTCACACCTTAGTTCCTGGGCTCTCTCCTGTGCCCGAGCAACCCCTAAGATGGTTACCATGCCAGGGAGCTTTGAGGCTTCTGCTGGCATCTTTCTGTAAGGCTGGTGGAGGGCAAGAAGGCCCTGCTTCAGGATCGAAAGCAGGATTGCAGAACTCTGTCTGGAATGGAAGGCAGAGGCTTACGGGCTGGGACAGGCAGGTTCACTGGGGACCTGGGATCTTGGGAGGTGGGTTCCATGTGAGCCTTACCTTGCTCAACTCAGTTGCCTCTGGACGGAGGATGACATCGGAATAGTCCTTCATGGCTTAAGATTCTGCATGGCTTTCTGGAGATCCTGTGACAGCCCAAGACCCCTGAGGGTTCACTCCCTGGTCACAAGCTACCTATCAAAGAGGCAACCTTTACTCTGGGAGGGACGAGGCTGTCAGGAGAGACCAGTTCTCTGGTGGCCTTTGGCAGAACGGTTGGGGCTCCAGGCTACTCTCTCTCCTTGTGGGGGAGGGAACTGATGCAAGAAGGAATTCACAGAAAGCACGGAATGGTCCTTAATCCAACTCAGCTGAGGATGCTGAGGTCAAGACCCTGGCACTGAACAGCAGTCCTTAAAGGCGCAGGCAGTGGCTGTGAGTACCCACAGAGAAAGCTAGGGATTCTGCGGGATATGATTAGGGGAGTCACGGCGCCCCTCCCCTCCCCCAAGGTATCCAGGGCGCTCCTGGGGAGCTGCAGTGAAGGCACTGGAGCCTCAGGAGAAGAGAGACAGAGACAGAGAGCAAGCTCTGGGGTAGCGGTGCGCAGACTTCTGAGGGTCACAGAGGAAGCCAGCACTTTGCCCCCATCTCAGTGGCAAAGTTACTGGCTAACCCTGAACCTTTGGAAGAAGCCGCTCCTCCTCCACCCCAGCTTCCCCCCACCCCCAGACAGGGTTTCTCTTTATAGTCCTGCCTGTTCTGGAACTCTCACTGTAGACTAGGTTGGTCTCAAACTCACAGAGATCTGCTTGCCTCTGCTTCCCGAGTGCTGGGATTACAGGCATGAGCCACCACCACCCTGCTGGCTGGCTTTGTGTGTGTGTGTGTGTGTGTGTGTGTGTGTGTGTGTGTGTGTGTGGTGGTGGTGGTTTCATATTGCCTGGGTTGGCTTTAAACTATGTAGGCAAGGATGACTATGAGCATTATATATATATATATATAAAGAAGTTGATGTCAATGTCAGTGTCTTCCTTGATCACACACACACACACACACACACACACACACACACACACACATACATACACATATATCTATATGAGATTATATATCGAGGTATCGAGGCAAGGTCTCTCACTTGAACCAAGAGTTTGCTTGATTCTGCGTGTCTAGCCAACCAACTTACTCCAGGGACCACTGGCTACCATGCCTGACTGGCATTCACAGTATTTCCGTGAGTGGCAAATCCTTACTCACTAAGCCATTTCCTCAAAAACAGAGACCTGGAGCTCCTGAGCCTCTTCTCTGTTTCCCGGGGCCGTGTGTGCACCACCACATGGTGCGGGGTTGAACCCTCGCGCACGCTGGGTCCACACCCTACCAAGGGCAAGGGAGCTACAGCTCAGACTCTATTTTTTGTTGAGTTATCATTATTTTATTTTGAAACAGGGTCTCTCTATGTTGAAGCTGGCCTCAAACTTGGAGCCATTCTCCTGCCTCAGCCTCCTTGCTGTTGGGGGGGGGGGTGTTTTCACCTGTTACATCCATTGTCTGTGTTATAAGAATGAGGAGAGAAGCATGCCATGAGATTGAGGGGCTGGCTCCCCACATCTGGGTCCCCAAGCCTGCAGGAGGAAGGATACCTGACATTGTGCACAGGTTGAGTTGTGGAGTCTGGCTGTTGGTTTGGCTGCTGTCACCAGGCAGAAAGTCTACACTACAAAGCAGTGCTCCAACCCTGCCTGGCACAGCCGTTCCAGGGAGAAAGGCAAGGGACTGCCAGTCTGTCATGTCTCATCACAGTGCTGGGCTGGGAGTCTAGAAATAACTTCATGTTCCCAGCCACGACTGGGAATGTCTGTCATGTTTTAGACCCTGGGCAAGAGGTCTTACATACTGTTTCCTCTCACTTCATACATAACTCTACGAGGTATTGTAACCATTTTACAAAAGATGCTACTAAGGCTCTGAGATGTCACACAACTGAAAAGATAAGAGTTAAAACTGAGCATGTGTTTTGTATGTATACAACTTTATTCTAGAGGGGGCCACGCTGTGTTAGGAGAGTGGAAGGGGCAGACAGATCTGTGAGTCTAAGACAGCTGTCTCTGCACTCAGGAAAGGAGCCTTTTTCCAGTGCCCTCTCTGCGGCCTGGCTGCTTCTGTCTAGGCCCCAAGCTTCTCCTGGACTCTGAATGTGGAGTCCAGCAGTCCTGGCCTTTAGGGAAGGCCAGCTTTGGTAGCTGCAGAGGTAAGAGTCTTGAAGGGGCTATGTATGCTAGGAATCCTTTGGCCATGAGTCTTTGTCCATTCTGGTTGGACCACACTGAACAGCATCCCTAGCCATGGAAAGAGTTTGGAATAGTCAAGTATGGTGGCCCACACCTTTAATCTCAGCACTCAGGAGGCAGAGGCAGGTAGTTCTCAGTGAGTTCGGGGCCAGCCTGGTCTACATAGTGAGTTCCAGGATGGCCACAGCTACATAGTGAGACCCTGGAGACAGAGAGAGAGAGAGAGAAGAAAGGAGAGAGAGACCAGACTAGAACCCACAGCCAGCCAGCACTGGGCTTTGTAGATGGTGAGTTTGCGGGGGGCAAGCCCTCTGGTGTGATTATTCACTAGAGGTTGTGGGCATCAGGCCCGGCTGGGTGATGAAGTGGGCTGATGGAGCTGGTCATTCCTCATCTTTGTAGTACATGACTTAGCAGAAGCAGGTCCAAAGTAGGGCTCAGAGACTCCTCCTCCTCTCCATCCCTAACTCAGATTGGGTAGGGCTTATTACAGTCCTGACTTTGTGGGGTATAGGACAGCACAGTGGAAGCCTTCTGTGCACAGGGCCCTTCACTTGTCCAGTGGACCATGCCTGACTCCACAGCCATCAGGAATGAGCCGCTGCCACTCAATGAAGCCCTACTTCTTAGAGGTATGAATCTTCTGGCAGCCAAGGTACTTTAACTTGTATCTACACAGGGGCTCAAGGACTTGTTTTTTTTATTCTATAGATTAATGTGGATGGATTAATGCCACTGCCAGGAGATTCCCAAAGGTACCCACATACCTGTCTGGGAGCCCAGGTTAGGGACAGCATCGACAGCAGAGGCGTGAAGATCTCTAGAAAATCGTCTCCAAGGTCCTGAGGGCAACCCATGTAGTCTACCAAGGAGGCTGCTGTTCCAGCCATTGCATCCTCTTTCTTGGCAACTTTTTGAGATATGGTCTTTTTTCCCTCCAAGATTTATTTTTATTTATGTATATGTGTGTATGCCTGAACCAGATGTGTGCAGATGCCTGCGGAGGCCAGGAGAGATTCTCTCCTTCTACCATATGGGTTCAGGGATTGAATTTAAGTTGGAGGCAAGGGCCTTTACTTGCTGAACTATCTTGCCAACCCAGTTCTAATAAACAACAACAACAACAACAAAAACAAACCTGGATTATCATCTAAAAATGCATAATTATGTAGTAATATTATCTAATAAAAGATGTGTGTGTATGCACACAAATCCACATCAGGTGTGAATGTGGAGGTCATGCGTCAACTTTGAGGATCCAGCTCTCTCCTTCCCCTATGGGGATTGAAGTCAGGTCCACTTACAGGCTTGTGCAGTAGGTGCTTTTAGGTACCCACTGAGTAGCTCTCTGGCCATAAGTTTCTTCTTGATGGGTATTTGATCATAGCAATGAGAAAAAGATTACTCCCTGCCCCCCAAAGAGTACCTACTATGTGCCACACTTTTTCTAAGCAGTCTCATAGCTCTGAGCTGGTATTGTCATAATCAGCTTACAGACGAGGAAACTGGGCCCAGGGAGGTTACACACCCTGAGCTATGATTGCTGGCCACTTCCTCCTGTCCTAGGCAACCCACACAGGTGGTTGTTTGTGCCCATGAGAGTTGAAGGGTGGGGACCCTTGGAAGTGTCCAGCTCAAATAGACCTAGCAGGGCTCAGCTACCTCCTGCAGGTTTTGCTGCTGGGCATGTGCACGTCTTACATGGTGGTTCCCTTCACTTCCCAATAAGGTAGGACAGTTCAGCCGAGAGTCCTGCAGAATGCTGTCACCAACTCAACCAAAAGGCTTCAGATGGAGCAAGAACCAGGTGAGCTGCATCTTGCTTCTCCCACAGCCAGGTGGTGTGGCCTTTGACAAATCTTCAGCCTTCTGTACCCTCACTGTCAAAGTGACAGGTGGCCTCTAAGTTCCCAACTCTAAAGATCCATGGAACACGAATTGGGCTGAGCATTGATCAATCAAAAATGAACTCTGAGGCTGGAGAGATTTTGGCTAGTACCGTACCAAATCCCCAGTACAAGCAGATCTGTCCTCACGTTTCCTTGTTACTGGTTTCGGTAAGGGCACTTGCTGCAAAACCTTGAATTTGATTGCAGAAACTGACACATGATGGAAGAAAAGAACAGACTCTCAGAAGTTCCATCCATATGCTGCGGTGTGCACATGCTGCCCTCCTAGAATAGGTAAATGTAAAACAAACAACAAAAATAACCTATAAACTGGGCCAGGGAACCTTGGGTGTGTAAGCCCCAATTCAAGCGTGTATTTATATGGAGGGAAAGTGACTTACTTAGCATGAAAATACCTGAGCAGAGGCCTTCAGTCCCTGGGAGTCTGGGAGGCCTACAAAGGGGAGGATCTTGTTCAAGGTCACAAAAGCAACCACAGAGGCAGCACCTCCCTCAGCCAGGGCCTGCAGGAACACAGGTTAAGAACTGCGAAATAATCCAAGTTGCTAGGAGGCGAAGCAGATCACAAAGAAATGCCACGGCAGACCTGCTTGTGTTTGGGGTTTGGTGCAGTCCTGGGGACCGTTGCCATGGGGATGAGATGGCACCACAGGCCAAGCAGAGAAAGGAAAGCTGGGAGCCAGGGCTTGAGTCCCTACTTTGTTAGGGTCTGTTCTCTGGAGAACAGAATGCACAGGGTGGCTCCTACCACCTCTGAAAACCAGGCACCACCACTTGGCTGCGGGCCACTTTCTAGTTAGAAGAGGACATTGTTTACCTGTGGCTGACTGGGAGAAGCCACGAGCTTGTAGACATCTCATCCTAGGTCCTGCCATTCCTGGGGTGGACAGGGAAGTCCAAGTCCCTCAGAGAGGAGCCACAGAGTTTATTTAAATCTTTCTTAATGCTGCTGGTGTGGTTTGGGGGTAGAGCTCCAGCATAGCATACCAGAAGCCCTGGGTTCAATTCCCAATATCAACTAAAATGGGATGGGGAGGGCACACAGACCTGTAATGGAATCCCAGCCCCTGCAGAAGTAGAAGCTGGAGACCAGATTTAGCTCATCCTAGACCTTAGGCAGCTCAAGGGCCACCCAGACCATATGACATCATGTCTCAGGATAAAAGGTACATCATCTTCTTTCTTCCCACTGTTGTGAAATTCCCAGATTAAAAAGTTGTCTTCGCCGGGCGGTGGTGGCGCACGCCTTTAGTCCCAGCACTAGGGAGGCAGAGCCAGCCTGATCTACAGAGCAAGATCCAGGAAAGGTGCAAAGCTACACAGAGAAACTGTGTCTCGAAAAACTAAAAAAAAAAAAAAAAAAAAAAAAAAAAGTTGTCTTCCAAATTGGGCCTGGTGGCACACGCCTTTATTCCCATTATTATTCCCATTATTCCCAGCATTTGGGAGGCAGAAGCAGGTGGATCTCTGTGAGTTTGAGGCCAACCTGGTCTACCAAGTGAGTTCCAGGACAGCTAAGGCTACACAGAGAAACCCTGTCTTCAAAACCAAAACCAAAACCAAAACCAAAACCAAAACCAAAACCAAACTAAACCAACCACCCAACCACCCACCCACCCACCCACCCACCCACCCAGCCAAGCTTTTCCTTCATAGGTGGGCCACACAGTAGCACACAGGCCCAAGTTACGGCAGGTATTTGTGCCACAGCAAGGATGGTGAGATAAACTTTATTTTCCCTCAGTGTCTAGAGCAGTGAGGTAGTTAGGAAGAATAATTCTGGAACACTCTAAACTTATGGGAGTAAGAGGAACCTCAGTTTCTCTAGTTCTAAGATTCCATTTCCAAAGAAATGGAAGAGGAAGGCAGTAGTGATGAAACCCACCCCCCCAAAAAAAGGACAATGTCACTATGGTTTTTTTGTTTGTTTTTTGTAGTTTTGGCTGTTCTGGAGTTCACTTATGTTCACTTATGGACCAGGCCAACCTCAAATTTAGAGATCCACCTGCCTCTGCCTCCCAAGTTCTGGGATTAAAGGGCTGTACCACCACACTTGGCTTAAAAAAAAATGTGTATGAGTGTTTTGCCTGAATGCATGTATGTGTACCATGTGCATATAGTGCCCCCAGAAATCAGAAGCGGGCATCAGATCCTCTAGGACTGGAGTTATGGGTTTGTGCTTGCTAGGAATTGGCCTGGGGTCCTCTGGAAGAGCAGCCAGTAACTTTATCATGAGCAGTCCTTCCAGCCCTTCCTCTTTTTTGAAACAGAAGCTTATATATGGCACAGACTGACCTTCAAGTTGCTGGGGATGACTTTGTACTTCTGATTCTGACAGCTAACCCTGCTCCTCCAAGTGCTGGTGTAACAGGCTTGTGCCTCTATGCCTGGCTCTCAAATTTTGATGGAAGTTCTTCAGGAAGTGGGAATGTAACTCAGTATACTCAGTGTACCCCACCTGCTTAACAAGCACAGGCCCTGCCTTTAATCTCCAACACCTTAAAACAAAGAAAAAGTTGGGTGGTAGTGGTGGCGGCAGATACCTTTAATCCCAGCACTCGGGAGGCAGAGCCAGGTGGATTGGATCTCTGTGAGTTCAAGGCCAGCCTGGTTTACAGAGTGAGATCCAGGACAGGCTCCAAAGCTACACAGAGAAACTCTGTCTCGAAAAACAAAACAAGAACCAAAATATCTTGAGCTATTGCCGGGCAGTGGTGGCACACGCCTGTAATCCCAGCACTCGGGAGGCAGAGGCAGGTGGATCTCTGAGTTCGAGGCCAGCCTACAAAGCTAGTCCAGGACAGGCTCCAAAGTTACAGAGAAACCCTGTCTCGAAAAAACCGAAAAACAAACAAACAAAAACAAAAACCAAAGAAAAAGCCAAACTGCCTTAGGAGATGTGGTGGTTTAATGAAAATGGCCCCCACAGGCCCACAGGGAGGGGCACTATTAGGGGTGTGGCCTTGTTGGAGTAGGTGTGGCTTTGTTGGAGGAAGTGAGTCACTGGAGTTAGATGATCAAGCCAGGCCCAGTGTTGCTCTCTCTTCCTGCTGCCTGCAGATTGGGATATAGAACTCTCAGCGACCTAACACCTTGACTCCATGCTGCCATGCTTCCTGCCTAATGGTCTAAACCTCTGAACTGTAATCCAGCCCCAATCAAGTGCTTTCCTTTATAAGAGTTGCTGTGGTCATGGTCTCTTCACAGAAATAAAAACCCTAAGACAGATCAACCCTTTAACACACAATCACGACAGTTTGCTCTAAGACAAGCGACTCTGTATTCAGCATCAGTTAGGGAGGTCTGCAGCAGAGGTCTGGTCTACACAGATCAGTTTCTATAGAAATGTGAGCCAGGTGTGGTGGCTCATACCTGCAATCTTGATACTTTGTAGGTTAGAGCAAGAGGGCTGCTGTGAGTTCAAGGCCAGGCTGGGCTACAGAGATCCTGTATTTGAAAAGAGGTTGCCTGTCCACGTGGCTTAGCAAGGAAAAGCACTTGTCCCAAAGCCTGATGGCCTGTTCTGATCCCCAGGACCTACATGGTGGAAGGAGAGAAAGGACTCTTGCATGTTGTCCTGACCTCCACAGGTGTGTACATGCACCCCCTCCCCCAATAAGTGTAAAAACACGTTACCACCAGATATGGAAGTTCTCCCAGGTGTTTAGATGGCATCCTGCAGGATAATGTCTTTGGAAAGATGATACTGAGGTCTTTGGCAGTGTGATATACCTCATAGACATTTTGGCCAAAAGAATACATATGAACACAAGGACAAACTCAGTCTGGGAATCCAGATGTAGAATATGACATCTGAAAGACATACTATTTAAACTTAAAGAACAACAAAAGAATCAAATGCCAGGCTAGGGTGTCGCACGCCTTTGATCCCAGCACTCAGGAGGCAGAAGCAGATGAATCTCTGAGTTCAAGGCCAGCCTGGTCTACAGAGCGAGTTCCAGGATGGCCAGGGTTATACAGAGAAACCGTTGTCTCAAAAAACCAAGAAAAAAATTGGGAAGTTTAAGTAACAGGTGAGTTTCCAGAAGGCAGTGCTCAGACTGGCAGAAGCAAGGAACTGAGGCCCTCACCATGCTGGGAGCACTTCCCAGATTTACGCCCCTCCCAAATCAAGACCGCCACACCAGCAGCATCTTTCTCAAAGCTACTATTTATTCTGTACAAGGCTCCACTGTACATTAGACATCCTACTCTTGCTTACATAGTAAGCAAGTGTACACCAGCCCTGGGGCTCAGCTTCACAGGTCTTCCCTAGAGAAGGGTATCAGGCCAGGTAAACTCAGGGTGTCTTTCTAGGGTGCCTCATCCTGGGAACACGCAAGCACTCCAGGATCTGAGGGCATAAGCCAGGCCCACCTGTGGGGGTGTGCAAAATGCCTTAGTGCTGAATAGCTTGGCTCTTGGGATAGCATGGAGTTTTTGCCTGATGAGGGCCAAATCAAATCCATGGGAAAGAGCCATACAAGACACCCCCAGACATCCAGGCTCAAGCTCCCAGGGTAGGACCAAAGACGACTGCCAGGTGGGGTAGGTAGGGGTGGCATGGGTGTCCCTGAGAAGCTCAGTCCAGAGGGCCTTTGTCCAGGAGACTCTGAGAAAGGGACCGATGGTGGGGAGCTTGGAGGATGGGGCATTAAGAAGAGAATAAATTAAAGGTGACGCTCTGAGGACAAGGGGAGGGGCCGGTGCTGTCCTTCAAACAGCTGGGGACTCTACTGGGGGTGGGGCGGTGAGAGGACCACAGGAAGAACTTGATACACCAGCTGAAGAAATATCCTTCACCCACCTCCCTCTGAACCTCACTGCAATGCGCAACAAGCCAGGGGCTAAGGGCAGCACCTCATCTCCCCAAGAGGCTTTGAACATGGCACTGGGATAAAGAGAAAGGGCTGAGGAATATCTCAGGAAGGGAGTCACCCCCTGGTCCCCAAATGCTATAAGGCACAATTCTTGGAGGCAACTAGATTCCATCCAAAACATTTAAAAAAAAAAAAAAAAGAAAGAAAGAAAAGAAAAACAACTTCAAAACATTAAACTTATTTAGATCCCAGGTCTACTGTGACTACGCTTGGGCCTGGCCGACACTCACCTAACACCATAGGGGGCTAGCAATTGGAAAGTTGTATTTGGAGAAGTTTAGAAAAAAAAAAGAAAAAAAAAAAAAAAAAACCCAACAAAAACAGAGGGCTAGCCCAATGTCCCAGCTGTGGAAGCGGCGTGAAGGACGACGGCATCTCCAGTCGGAACATGTTCGTCACAGTTAATTTTTTTTCTTTTTAAAAAAAGTTGGGCTTTTGAAAACCCAAACCAGCTTTTTTTCAAAGATGTCCCCCTCGTCTGTACCCCTGGACTTAGCAGCGTTAAGAGGGCTCTTGGCTCATGGGTGTTTCCTTTCTGGGCTGGTGAGCAGGTCCAGGGTGGGGGACTCCGTGCACGGTCCTCCCTAGCTCCATCCAGCAGCGATGCTCCCTGCAGGCTCCAGAGGGCGCTCTCCTCCCAGGAGGTGTGGGGCAGGAGAGGGCAGCAGGTGGACTGAGGATCTTCTCCCCACAGACCGCTGGTTTTTTTATTACACACAGGAAAAAACCACAAGCTTAAAAATGCAGACCAGAGAAGCCGAGGAGCTGAGGAACACTGCTGACTCTGCACCATCCGTCGCCTTCCCTGACTGGCCGCGGCTCAGCGGGGCACCTGGCTCCTTGCTCCAGACCCCGACCAGGCCTTATCAACTTCCGCTCGACAGCTTTATTTCACTTTATTTTTCTCTTACTTGTCAGGATTTTGTTGTTGTTTTTTTGTGGTTTTTTTTTTTTTTCTGAATTTTTAAAAAACTTAGGACGTGGGGCCGCCACAGGGAAGAGGGAAGGGCTGTAGCTCCTCAATGCTACATACGGGAGGGTGGACTGGCCAGTTCATAGAAGAGCAAATAGGCGTCGCTGGTGCGCACTTGGCTGGAGGACATAGGTGTGACACTGTGGAAGAGATCAGGGAAAAGTCACAGCCTGTCAAGGAAGGCCATGGGGACACAGAGCCGAGTGCTTGAGGTTGGGCAAGAGCCTTGGAACTTTTCTATGCCAACCTAAGCTCTGCCTCTGTCCTTTGAGGTTTTTTTTTTTCTTTGCCAAGATTTTAGTTATACGTATGTGGTGCATGTGTGGGTACTTGCACATTTGGGTACAGTGCCCATGGCGGCGGACGGCAATGGACTCTACTCCGCAGCAATAGCGGTAAGAGCTCTTAACCACTGAGCTGTCTTCAGCTCCACCCTTTCTGTGAGACAGGGTCTCACATAACCTGACTTCAAACTTGCTATGTCGCTGAGGATGACCTTGAACTCCTCATCTCTTGCCTTCGCCTCTCAGAGATTTGGTTACAGCTATAAGCCACCATGCCCACTTCTGACAGCCCCAGAAAGGGCAGCACAGACCTGTGTGTATGCTGCAGCTTTTGAGCTCAACTTTCTGTCCATTCAAGATGGAAGCCATATGGCGTGGTTTGCTACCAGGAGCCCTGTCTGAACGAGCGACATCTCTCACCTGGAGTCATTGAAAGTGTGCCATTCGCCCGTCACTGGACTTCGGCAGTACGCTGTATAATGGCCTCCCATGGTGGTTCCGGAGTGATTGGACACAGCATAAAGGTTGTAAACAGCATGGTCTGAGGAGGAGACAGGGGTCAAGTCCTGGAGGCATTCCTGGCCCCATGTTCCTCCTTTTAGTTCCCGATCCTTTTTTCTTTCCCTTAAAGAAACCATAGCTTCTACATGAAAAGAAGTTAAAATTTAAATTTAGTTACTCATTGTGTGTGTGTGTGTGTGTGTGTGTGTGTGTGTGTGTGTAGGTCAGAGAGAAACTCGAAGGAGTCACTAGTCAATTCTCTTCTCCTGTGTGGGTTTTGGGGATCGATCTCAGGCCATCAGCGCCTTCACCTGCTGATCTATCTCACCGGCTCTGACCTCCTCGTCTCTTCCTAACTCACTAGCTTCCTGCTGCCCCTCTGCCGCCTCTCATCTTTGGCCCTCCCTCCTGCTCAGGTATACTCACTGGTGTTTTCTGAAGCAAATTCTCTCAAGTCCAGGTCTCTTAGTGGAAAATTCACAAATGTTGTGAGCTTGCTGGTTCGTATCCTGGATTCTGAGAAGCGCTTCAGGTCTGTGATTGCCGTGAGTCAAGAACAAAAAACCGGAAGAGAGTCCTTGGAGAGGTAGTTCTTCTCGGGAAGCAGGGAGGCAAACAAAGTAGTCTACACTTCCCCCCCATTAGTCACCCCAAAAGGTCAGGTCCCAAACATAGGGGTTAAGGATACGGAGCACCAAGATCTTTGGGAATCTCTGCACAGAGAACTTCTTTATACATCGTTTTCTGGCTCGGCAGCGACAGCATGTCTAAAGACAGGAGAAAGGGCTTAGAAGGAACTGTGGCCCTCGGCAGTGGAGAGCCGAGAGGCCCTTCCCCAGCCAGGCACTATGGATGGCTTCTCTGTTACTGAGGAGTACTTACTGGCTTCTCATCCCCATCCAGCACATCCTCTTTGGTGAAGAGCCTCATGCAATCCATTAATGTCACCTCAGGATAACCTCTCTGGAGAAAAAAAATCCAGGTCAGCTGTCTTGCCAAGCTCAAGAGGGAAGCTGGGGCTATGGCAGGGCATACCTTTGCAATGGGCAGCGAGAGGTCCCAGAAGGGATCGAAAGACCGTAGAGCAATAACCACAGTCGGTGCATGTCAGAGAGCTCTTTAGCTGCCCGACGAAGAGATCTGGGGAAGAGAAAGCCAGGGTGTGCTGACCACATTGACCGCTTGTCTTCCTTTCCCCCCACTCCTGCCTTAGTTTTGAGAGCCCCAGGCAGGCGTGGGGTTCCCTGGGAAAATGATCCTCAGGGCTTCTCAAGCAAAAGCAGGGAAGAGCAGAGGCAGGTATTTCTTGTGGTGTGCTTACCCCCAATCCGACTGTCTTCCCTCTCCAGATACTTCCTCCACATCTGTCGACCCTTCTCATCATCACTGGGAACCACAGACAGGAAGACAGCTGGGTCAGAGCTCAAACCCCAGTAGGCTTCAGGGGCTATCAACTAGAATCTTGATGTATTTCTATCTTTTTCTGTGGTGCTGGGCATGCAGCCTCGGGCCTTGCTCATGTTCTTCCCACAGTCCACTGAGCTGGACCTCCCAAGCCATGTTCTTCTTGAGACAGGACTAGCCCAGGCTGCTCTCAAGTTCAAAACCCTTCCTACCTCAGCCTTTTGAAATCCAGGGTTACAGGTGTGTGCCACCATGCCTGGCTTCAACCTTTTAATCTTCAAAAGCAAGCTAGAGGATGTAACCTAGTGGCAGAGAGCTTGCCCTCATGTACAAGGCCCTAGGTACAATCCTCAGAGTAACACAGACACACACACTACCATCGCCAAAACAAAAAGGCCGTATTTTAAAAACAACAGCAAAGCATAGCTGCCTCTCCCCAGATCCTTACTCTCAAAGTAGGTACAAATCTCAAGTTCCCAGCCTTCACTTCGCAGCAGCTTGCCTCTCACTTACGGGAGGTGATCCAGGTTCTCAGGGCTGGGTTTGGGCCTCACTGTCACCCGGTTCACCTCATTGTGGAGCCCATCCAGGAGGAAGCGAAGGAACTCCTGAGCATCCTGCTGACTGAACCCAGAGAAAGTGAGTGAGCAGCATTCATCAGCACCCCGCTTGTGCTACTGCCCCCTGGGGAGGACATGCAGACATGCTTTCGAGGCCCTTACTTATAGCCAACGAAGCGTGGTGCATATCTCTGAATCTGGGTCTTGAACTCAGATGGGCTCACCACATCACCGGGGGATGATGTCCATATGGTCTGGATTAGTTTCGCAAACTCTGTTGGAAGGAACAATCAGAGAGAGAGAGAGTGGAGGACAGGTGAGATATTTCCTCTTTAAAAAAGCGATTTTATTTTAAATTGTGTGGGTATGCATGCATGCTTGTGAGTGCCCAAGGAGCCCAGAAGAGGGTGCTGGATCCTCTGGAACTAGAGTTACAGGTTGTTGTGAGCTGCGTGACAAGGGTTCTGGGAACTAAACTCCGGCCCTTCGCAAGAGCAGTAAGTACTCTTAACCACTGAGCAGCTCTCCAGCCCCAGGTGTGATTATATATATGAAACCTTGAGCTAGCTGTGGTAGTGTACACCTGTGATCTCAAGTTCAGGTAGGCAGATCAGGAGTTCACCATCCAACCCACCCATAGATCAACTGGACCAATGAACAAACAAGATGGAACCCCAAAACTGGAGTCAGGCATGGTGCTGTACACCTGTGATCCCAACACTTGGAAGGTTGAAGCAGAAGAATCACGAGCTTTGGTCCAACCAGGGTTACACAGCAAGGCTGTGTCTCAAACAACAGATTCTGGAACGAATCCCAGTGAACAACAGGCCAAGAAAGAAAAATAGAGGGGTAGAGTGTACCCAAAACACAACTATCAGTACAGCCGGGTAGATCTGAACAGAGCTGGGAATGGAAGCAGGGCCACGCCCACCCGGGGCTCCTTACCTTCCATGAGGGCTGTGTGCGAGCTGCTGGTGTGACCGAGGTCCCGCATGTACAGCCTTTGAAGGCAGTAATCTCTCAGCTCGCGGGTGTTGCTCAGGCACTGAAGAATTGAGTTCATGAAGCACTGAAAGAGATGGGCTGGGCGGTTAGCGGATGTGCGCACAAGCCATGGCTTCCCAGCTAATGGTACTGTACTGGGTGGGATGTGGTAGCAACTTGAAGAGACAGGGCCCAGTGGGAGGCCTTCAGGTATTGGGGAGCGTCCCCCTGAAGAGGCCTGAAGGACCCCAATCTCTTCCCTCTCTGTCTTTTGCACCCTGGCCACAAGGTGAATGGTTTTGTTTGCTGCACACATACTGCCTTGTCACAAGCCCAAAGTGACAGAGCCAGTCAGTCAGCCATGAACTAGAACAGCCCAATAAACTTGCTGTCACTTTAAGCCGATTTGGCTCAAGTATCTATCCTAGGCACAGAAAGCTGACTATCACAGTGATGGAGGGAAGACCTTACCTGGTCCCTCTACTACTTGCAACTAAAGGCTCTCTGTTTCATCGACCCAGAAATGAACTCCCTCCCAGTGCCAGGTCCTCCTTTCCTGAGTAAAGGCAGGAGGAGTGAGGCAAGTCCCCACTATGGGGAAAGGCCGTACAATTGGTTATTTCCTATTGAGGTGTACAAAAGGGTGTGGGCACAGTGGTCAGAGGAGGGTGGGAAATGATGGGAACCATGAGGAAGGTCCAGGAGAGCAGCTGTAGTGACAAGGGCAACTTCCTTTTAGTAGTGCTTCCTGCTGGGGGCGGGTGAGACAGAGCCCAGCAATTCACTGAAACACCAGCCAGGAAGGGCAGGTACTGATCGCCCTCTAGGACAGGAAGTTAGCTGGAGCCAGGAGGGGACTCCATTGGATTATCCCAGTCAGGAGAGCCTCTACTCTCCCAGAAAGACATGAGTTGGGAGGAACTTACCGTGTTCCCAAGGTTTCGAAGACCAGCCAGACCCTGGGCACTCTTTGAATTCTGTAAGCAAAGAATACGTGACATGTGAGGGGGCACAGCAGAGCCTGATCGTGCTAGCCATCATTCAATACCCACCCCACCACTGCCGCACCCTTCGTCTTCACAGAGACAGGGGTTCTCTGGGGAGCCCTGGCTGTCCTGGAACGCCCTCTGTAGACCAGGCTGGCCTCGAACTCACAGACAACCTCCTGCCTCTGCCTCCTGAGTGCTGGGACTAAAGGTGTGTGCCACCACAGCCTGGCAGAGTGTGTCTTTTCAACCTTGGTCTATGAGTCTTGGAGAAAAGAAGATGGAGGAATGCCTAATTTTCAACACACAAACTATTCTTTAGGGCTTTACTTTTTTATGGTCTCACTGTGTAGCCTAGTGATCTTGTGGCAATCCTCCTGCCTCTGCCTCCCGAGTGCTGGGATTACAGGTATGAGCTACTACAACTGACTTCTCTATCTTTATTCTTTCTCTGCTACAGTGGAGACTAGATATTAGAACTAGAGGCTAGGGATTCATAAATACAGGAATATAAATTTCTTGCTGTAAGAAATTGAAAGTCCAAGTCAGGCATGGTGAAGAATGGCTGCAATCTCAGCACTTGGTAAGTGGAGGCAGGAGGATTAGAACCTCAAGGTCAACCTCAGCTACACACGTAGGTAAACCCAAAGGCTAGTCTGATCTACAGGAAACAACAAAAAGAGGTTTCATCTCCCAAAGCCACTCTAATTGAGTTTCGATCTTCGGCCGGGAAAAACTCAAGCTGCCTGCAATTCTGGGCTGCCAGAGACAGGTGGAATTCCTTGCAGCTGAACTCAGCTTCTAAGGGCTGAGCCAAGGCGGGAGGATCCTCCCCGCCCGCCTCGGGTTTCAACATCCCAACTGGGCACTGGCTGGAAACACTTGCCACGGCATGTGCTGCCAAGCTGAGGAAGCACCTGGCTGAAGGTGCCACTCTAGTCTCTACTGTGGAGGCTGGTGAGGGGGCTGGAGGGGGACAGGTGCGAGATCGCAGGCTCTGAGCGTTATTTATCAAGGTCTCTTAGCTAACCCTGGGCTCCCCTCCTGGGAACCAGGAAACCTTCAGGCTCCAAGGGTTAGAGAGTCTGGGGATGACTCTGCCACCCCCTCTCTAAGGAAGAGGCCTTGGAGCAGGCAACTCTGGAGCAACACTGGCTGGGGCATGCGTGGGGCCAGCTCAACCCTGATCAGAACAGGAGCCTGAAATAACTCAGCTAAAATTACTCATGCTGTGTGCTGACAGCCTAGGAGGCTGTCAGCGGCTCAAAGCCCATGAGACTATCAGCTTGAAGGGGGGAGGGAAGAGCAGGCCGAGGGAGGGCTTTTCTCAAGAAGTGCCAGGCCCATCCCACAAGTTAAGAGGATCCCTCCCCTGGGCAGTGGTCAGGTCCAACTCTAGCAGGTAGAAAGGGAACACACTCAGCCGAGACCTGGTTTACACCGTCAGCTGGCAGCAGGTAGGGTGGAGCATCCTCTACTGCTCTGGCCTGTAGTGCTAACCATATGGGACCCCAAATAAAATCGTGAATCCCACCACTGGGTGTCGTGGTTGACTGGGCTTGGCTAGTGCTTGTAAGGTCTCCTGGATTCAACCCTTGGTAGTGGCAAAATGGGGATTCTGCCTGGCTGACAACAGTGGTGGGTCCTATAAGGGGATACCACAGAGTCAGTCCCTGCGGACAAAGATCTTGTCAGAGCCTTGGATAAAGTGGTAAGAATCCCTCTTTCTCAGCCCCAACAAGAAAGCATTGCTGCAATCTCAATGTTGCCCGCTTGGAGGCACCCACCAAGGAGTGCCCACACACAATGCCCACTCACACCTGTTTTTGGTAGCTCTTGACTAGTCCTTACCCCCTGTGCCTGAGACGACATCGGACTAAACAGGCTGTAGAGACGCAAAGCATCCTACCACTGGTGACCATGTCCACATCCACCAAGGCGGGCTCTCAGCGGAGACACTTATCCCAGTACTAGTGAGGGTGGGAAAGGGAGCCTGGAGTCCCCAGTCCCCAGAGTCACTGCTCTTGTCTGGCTCACTGGGCAGCTGGAAGGTGGGAAGTGCATTTCATCCCCCATAGTATTCTGGGCCCCAAGGCTTCTACTGGCTTGGGGGGTGGGAAGAAGAGAGGCTCCCCCAAATCACCATTAGGACCCTCCGATTTTTTTTTTTAATATGGGAACTCATGTTTTTATCTAAAATTTCCTGAACCCTCCCAAACACTTGGCAAGTTCTTTTTTCCTTTCTTAGACACGGGGTCTCACTATACAGTGCTGGCTGGTCTGAAATTCACTA
Organism: Onychomys torridus; assembly: GCF_903995425.1. NCBI lineage: Eukaryota > Metazoa > Chordata > Mammalia > Rodentia > Cricetidae > Onychomys > Onychomys torridus. The sequence continues at coordinate 37,482,999 of NC_050449.1, read as the reverse complement.
CGTAGACCAGATGGGTCTGAAATTCAAAGCTATCCTCCAGCCTCTGCCTCCCAAGTGATGAGATTATAGGCATTCCCCACCACGCCTGACTCCACTTGCCAACTTCTGAGCGCTCTGGGTAGAAGGTGGGGGCTTCCAGGGCTTGGGGGTGGGAGTGGATGGGGGGAGCAGGGCTGCTCTAACCCAGGCCAGATATTCTTCTACCATGAATAGGAAATCAGGAGCTCCAGGGAAAGTCAGCACTTCCCATTCCAGAGAGGAACAAAATGTCCCAGGAGTGACCTTTCTCACAGGGCAAACAATCCTACCTCAGGGCTGGCAGGGAAAGAGGAGGCTACACTGAAAAGGTGGGACAGCAACCCTGCACAGCCCGCCTCTCACAGTGGCTGCACAAGGAAGTGGTTCCGGCTGGGACTCAGGTGCAGAGTTGAGAAAGTTTGGCCCCGGCGCTTCCTTACACCCAGTCATCAGCAAACCTAGCTTTGACTCAGTAGCAAGCCCTGTTCTAGAGAGCAGATGCGGCTTCCATAGTAAACAGCACTCCTCTGCCAGGCCAGGGGCAGGGGCTCAAACAGCCTGTCACTGGGCAATGCGTGTTGGCATCTGGGGACTTGGCCTGTAAGAAAGGCGGGCTGAGATTGTGACTTCACACTAGATGCCCCAGCTGAGGGGCATTCTTGCTTTATCTGCATGGTGAGGGTCAGCCATGTGTCCTGGCTGCAGCCAAGGAGCCCGGTGTAGCCCTGGCACGGGGCAGGGCACGTACTGCCAACACGGGAGCTGGTGCCTGTTACATAAGACCTGTCAAGCTCAGGCCCCTTCTCTCTTTCCCAAAGGGACAGTGCCCAGCCTTAGCCCCAGCATCTCTCCAGCTGCTTCAATCAAGGAATGCACTGCCCACTCCACGCCGCTGGAGAGGACCAGGAAGAGAAGGGTTCCTTTTCTCACCTGTCTACAACCTCTGTCCTTCACAGGGTCAAAGCAACCTGGCAACTGACCCCCGGGAGAGAGCCTATTTCGAACAGAGAAGGGGAGGCACCCCTTTGAGACACCTTCCTTGTTGGAGTTTGGCCTTGGAGGAGTCACCCCCGAGTCCAGCGTGATGTCTGTTCCCTCTAGTCACACACCAGCCCTAGTCAAGGTTACTCTCGCCTGCACCTGTCTTGATAGGTGACTGGAATTAAGAGGCCAAGAGCCACCAGGTGCCCGGGTCACCCAGGGAGAGGGTTAGGGGACCTTAGGGGCTTGGATATCAAGAGGGGAGGAGTCTGGAGCAAGCTTGCGATTTCCAGGGAAGGGGGTATCCCTTGCCAGGGGACCCTCGGAAAAGAGGGGAAAGAGCTGGGAAAGAACGTCCTGGGGTTTAGAGACTCGTGGTGGGCTGGGGTCGATCCCGGGAGCAAGCAGGACCCCCAGACCTTCAGCGTGGGAGGTCCCAGAAAGGGGCCCGCGTACCTTGGCTTTGTTGAGCAGAAGCCCCACGAAGGTGGAGAGCAGCAGGGACGGGGACAGAGGAGAGCGCGGCCGCAGCTCCTTGGCGAGGGCGGGAAAGGGGGCGGCGGGGGGTTCCTCGGGCAGGGTCACGGTGTAGGAGGTACGCATGCTGCGGAGCGGGCGGTGGGCTATGCCCCCAAACCGACGCGGCCGACCAAAGGGTTACGGGGCAGTCCCCGCGCCGTGCCACAACCCGGACACCGAAGCCAGCGGAGATCCCACAGGATCCCGTCGGTGACGCGGGGCAGTAACCGCTACTGCAGGGCCCAGCGCGCGCTCCTCCGCCTCAACCTCCCCACCGCGCGCAGCCAACCGACCCGGCCCAGCGCTCGCACTCCAGCGGACTGGCTGACCCGCCGAGCCTCCAGCCGCGCGACGTCAGCGGCGGGGCGGGGCGGGGCCGAGCCCGGGACCACGCCCCGCCCCGCCTCCGCCCCGCCCCGGGAGCCCGCACGCGGACTCCGGCGTTGTCGCCCGGCCTGCCCAAAGCCCAGGCTGACCTCCCGACCACAGAGACACGGGAACCCTACTGGGGCAAAGCGGGGGCGCGCTCTCCCTGGCCGGCTTAGGGATTGGACGCCACAGACAATCTTTGGGGTCTTTGGGGGACGCCCCCTTAAGATCAAGTGTCAGTCAGCTTGGAGCGCCTCCGCCCAGGCAGCAGACAGAGGTGAACTTAGGGGTTGCAGACCCTTTTGAGACCCTAGCGACAGCTCACTATTTTTCGGGGCAAAATGCATAGGCGCACACTTTCGTCCACCATGTGGGGAACCTGGGTCTTCGTGACGCCCAGCCTCCTCACAGTCTGCAGGGGGTCGAGGAGCCCGGGCTAGGAAAGATTTCCAAGCGCCTCGGGGGCTGAGCTCCGCTCCTCCTCTAGACCTAGCCTAGCTCATTATCAAGAGAGGCGGCGCGGTGCTCAATTTTATAAGGTACAATAGGTCACTGGCCCTTTTGGCTCCAGGAAAGAACCATTTCTGGACCTCCCTAACCTATTACCCAACTCCATCTCTTCTGGAATCTCAAATTTAACTTTTATAAGAGGATGAGAGGAAGAGGCTCGTCTTGTGTGTTGGGGAGTGGTCTTGTGTAGGGGTGGTCTCTGGCCTCCACGTGGGCAATGCTTCAAGGCAGGGGGTCTAGGGAGAGGGTTTTGTTTCTGATGCTCCGCCCCCTCACCTAACAGGGAAGCGCAGGAATCTGCCGAGAGAAAGTATCTTGTTTGGAGCTTGCAGGCTATTTTTAGCCAGTATTTTTAGCGTTTAAAAATACTCGGAGAGGCAGCAGTGTGCGCTGTTACTCATCTGTGGGCTGCTTCTGTGCCTCTTGGCATGCACATCCCCACATGTACACGCGTACCGCACACACGACCACAGCCACATGGGGATCGCGTCCGAGATGCATGTGTGGGTTGTACCCTAGGCCACCCACAAAATAGGACTTTGGTGCCAATCGGTGGGGAGTACGGACAAGCCTCTCACCATCCTGTCCCCAGCAGTGATGACAGAAGGAGGCGGGAGCAGGAGCCACTGGCATTGAGGGCGGTCACGGTTGGAGGCACGCTTCAGACTTTGACCCAACCTGGACTCTGGACGTTCTGCAACAGCCCTTTTCTCCATGCTGCCGCCTTTGCAGCTACACCCTTTTCCAAGCGTCAGGTCCCACACTTGGGTGCATCAATGCTCGCATTTGATCACAGCTCTGCTGTGAGATAACTAGAGCATCTTGCACGTGGTCCTGGAGGCTGTAAAGCTGTTTGTCTATAGCCTCTTTCCATGATCACCACCCTGGTGCTTTTCTGATCTCTGCCACCAACTACCTTGCTCCTATTCTGCTCTTAAGAAACAAGATGAGGGCTGGACAGATGGCCCAGTGGGTAAACGTGCTTGCCTCCAAGACTGATTACCTGAGTGTGAGCCCCAGGACTCACATGGTCAAAGAAGTGACCCGCCCCCGCCCCAAGTTGTCCTGACCTATCTAGGCTTACAAAATAAATACAATAATTTTATTTTGAGACAGGGTCTAACTAAGTAGCCTTGACTGGCCAGGAACTTAACTTGCTATGTAGCTTCATAGAGACCCTCCTGCCTCTGGCTCCCGAGTGCTGGGATTTAAGGCATGCACTGCTACTCCTGGGCTAGTTTATTAATTAATTAATTAATTTGGAGCTGAGGATCGAACCCAGGGCCTTGCGCTTGCTAGGCAAGCGCTGTACCACCGAGCTAAATCCCCAATCCCATAGCTTTTCTTTAAGAAACACAATTAGGTCGGGTGGTGGCATGTGCCTCTGGGGCTAGTCTTGTCTAGAGAGGGAGTTCCAGGACAACCAGGGCTACTACACAGAGAAACCCTGTCTCAAGAAACCAACCAACCAACCAACCAACCAACCAACCAACCAACCAAACAGCAAACAAAGAAAAGAAGCAACAACAACAAACCCCACAACAGAACTAGCTGAGCATAGTGTCTCTATGAATCCCAGCACCCAGAAGGTTGAGTCAGGAGGATCTCTAGTTTGAGACCAGCCTGGGCTGCGTAGCAAGAGCCTGCCTTAACATTGTATCCAGCAGTGTGGCTGCTGCTAAGGTGTTAGGCTCCTGTAAATCACCTCTTATCCATGTTCCTGTTAGAAACTCTAAGGAAACTCATTGGATTACCAAAAAGGGAAGTAAAGGGAACTGCCTGGGAAGAAGAAGGTCGTGATAAGAGGGGGTGGTGGTGGGGCTAGGGGAGGACGGTCAGAATATGTTACATGCACGTAGACTATCCTAATTAATCCACTATTGTGTATAATTATATATGTTAACATTACAAAAACAACACCTGAGGGCTAGTAAGATGGTTCATCTGGTATAAGTGATTGCCCCCGAGGTTCCATGTGGTGTAAGGAGAGAAATAATTTGGCAATTTACGCTCTGCCTTCCATCCAGGTGCTGAGCCCATAGTGTGACCACACACAGTAAATAAACAGATGTAATAAAAACACTCATGCTGGGATGCAGTTCAGGTGGAGTGTTTACCTAGCATGTGCCAAGTCCTGGATTCAACCCCCAGCACCACATAAACTTACACATTCGTAATACCACGAGATGAGAAGTTCAAGGTCATCCTTAGTTATATAGCTAGTTCAAGGCTAGCCCAGGAAAAGGCCTAACACACACATACTCCCCTACCCGCAAAGCTGCTGCTATTAAGTCCTTTGAAAGACCAAGCACTGGTTTATGGGCTTTATATATTATCCTAGTTAATTTCCATAATCACACCATGAAACTGTAACTATTACTTCTGGTTTATAGGTGAAGGACCTTATTGCCCAGAGGGGTCAGTGTTCTGCTGGGATGCAAAGCTAATAAGTGACTGTGTAGGGCTTTGAACCCAGATGGTCTGACAGCCAAACTTACACTTTTAACAAGTACTAAGAGACTCTAGGATGTTCCTCTTTTTCCTCTTTTTCTCTGCCCACTTGTACGTTCTACTCAAAGCTTGAGTTTTGTCAGGCAATGGTGGTGCACACCTGTAATCCCAGCACTCAGGAGGTAGAGCCGGGTGGATCTCTGTGAGTTCGAGGCCAGCCTGGGCTATAGCATGAGATCCAGGAAAGGTGCAAAGCTACACAGAAAAACCCTGTCTCGAAAAACCACGAACAAAAAAACCCACAACAAAACAAAACAAAACAAAAAACCAACCAACCAACAAATCAGTTTTCTGATCAGATGGAAGCCTCTGGGTTTGATCCCTTGGACCATAAAAACCAGACCAAATCAACTGTTGGATTTGGAGGATACAGTTCAGTGGCAGAGTTAGGCCTTGAGTTTGATCCCTAGAACTACAACAAACAAAACAGCAACCTTGAGCCTTCTATAAAGCCTTCCCTAATTAATTCCACCCAGTTCTAAATACCCATTACTTCATCCCCTCAATTTGCATGCTGTTAATTTATCTGAATATATTTATTTTTGTTTTATAACTGTAAAAGTCGCAAATGGCCTGAGATGGTGTGCGGCTGTTTAGGTTGCTCCAGCATCCTGGGCCCTCCTCTAGGGCAGGGTTAGAGGTTCCTTAATGAGGTTTTAATGAAGAGGGCCAGACTAAGCTCTGCTGGGAATCCTGCAAGTTACAGTTCTCCTCTAGGGGAAGGGATGTGTCTGGCTTTGCATGCCAAGCAAGTATGCTGGGGTTGGGGGTGCTGGCCAAGAAATGTTCACCCACTGTAGCATTCGGCCTCTGTCCCCAGGACTTAGACATAATTACATGTGCACTCCCATCTTGGCATTGGGCCAGCACACACTCGCTCTTTCCTGGGATGCAGGAGGTTGCAAGGGAGGTGTGGGTGTTTCTGGGAGCAGGGAGGGACAGATGGGAAGCTGTTGCATGGGAGTGTTTTGAGAAATCTAGGGTGAGGGAAACAGACTCACAGTGTCCAGTCCTGTCCGGCAGGTCTGGCCGCTGCAGAGTGCAGCCAACAAAGATCTATAGCTTATTTCACAAGGAGCCAACTTTCTGCGAGACCCCTTTCTGTCAGGGCCACTTCCTGAAGTGGGCTGGGTGAAAAGGATTCAGTCCTTTGGGGTCTGAATCTGGCTGAGGCTCCATGACTCTTGAGTCTGAAATTACAGAGTGATGTGGGCTCGTCCTGCACCCCACGGCCACCATTCCTCTGGTGTGGGGCAGGCCATTTTCTTTACCCCAGTCAGGGCTAGCTCTACAAGGACAGGGACTGAAGCAATCTGCTGCTGCTTTCAGATCCCAGTGGGCAGCTCGTCTGTCCAGGTGATACTGCTTAGGCTCAGGCAGATGTTTCAAGGCTGGTGGCCCTGATCCTTGCAAGTGTCTGTCCTTGTCACAGAAACAGACTGCTGGCTTGATTGAGGTGTGGGGAAGTGGGGGCTCTGAGTCTGGGGGAGGGGTTGGGCTTCCAGTCCACAGTGTACCTTGAGGAGGGAGGGTCAGTTTACCCTTCCCATCAGCTGCAGGAAACTATTTCCTTGTATGAATTAGACCCCCACAGGTCAAATGCTCTGTGCTCCTTCAAGCTCCAGGAAATCTGGACTGAACCAGCCGAATTCTAGAAGCCCACACACTTCCTTCTCTTGCTTATAGCTGTCTCTTCCGGTGCCAGTTTTATGTATCCATTGAGGTAAGAGGGGACGAGGGACCACGTGTGCAGCTCTGAGCTCTGAACATGATGTTTGTTTCTGAGGCCCATGGTCAGTGGAGCGGGTCCCCCAGGGGCAGGGAACATTTTGCTGGGCTTGGATTAACGTGTGTTGCTTTGCCCCACCCTAGCACAGTATTAACTTATGGCGACATCCTGGAGTGTGTGTGTGTGTGTGTGTGTGTGTGTGTGTGTGTGTGTTATGTATGTGTGGGGAGGGGGAGGTGTTGAAGGGAGACAGGGTGGATGGAGGGTTCTGGACACCAGTTGAAAAATGGAGCTGGATAAAGCAATGCCAAGAGTGGACCAGGTCACAGTCCACAGTGACTCTTCACAGGATGGGGATATTAGCACTGTACTGACTCTAACAGTCAATCCCAAACCTGCTGCTCTTCCCTCCTAAGTAGCTAGGACTTGCCCCAGCCATGAGGACTGTCACTTAATGTCTCCTCTGAATGACCTTCTTGGCACAAGACTGAAACCCTCAGGAAGTCTGGCCTCCTCAGAGTGGCTAAGCCTGGCTGGGATGGGCCAGGTAAGGACAGGCCCCAGGGTCTCAGGCTGCCACGCTGGACAAACAAGGGAGCAGAGGTACAGTGCAGGGTGGCTGAGTCAACAGAGAGAAGGCAGAGACAGGAGAGAGGAAGGTCCACTTTTTGTCCTGGAGTTCTCAGGCACTCACTGCCATCCACCGTTCACTTGATCTCACTGCGGGGCACCATTCAAGTCCAGAGTCCCACCCGAGAGGTGGATCACATGACCCTGGCTTATATAATCTCCCTGTCACTGGACAGCTGGAACCCAAGGCTTCAGAAGATGAGTCAGCAGCCCCAGGGGCAAACAGGACCAAGAGACTCGAATTCCATCACTTCTAGAAACAGGTCCCCCAGCAGAGAGAGACTGTGCGTCAGAGAACATTCTAGGCCAGATCTGGGCCCCTAAGTGCCTGGTTCTGTGTGGAGGATGCAGGTACCTAGCCTGCTCACTATGCTTGCTTGGAAGGGCCCTGGGCTAACCCCTGGATCTTCTTGGGGAGAGGAGGTGAGGCCTGGGAGGGGCAAGTGCCAGGCCCGAGGCCAGCAGGCAGGGTGCCAGGGCTGGCCAGGGAGCAGCTGGGGGGTGGATCATAGGAGGATTAGAAAGGATTGTAGGGTTAAAGCACAGACCTGGCAGTGATCAGTGGGAACAGCCTGTCCTTCCATAGGCCCCGGGAACAGAAGAGGTGGGGCGGGGGGGGGGGGGGGGACTGACTGGGTTGGTGCTCTCTGGCTCTAGACTCTGCAGGGCTGAGCCACCTGGGTTGGCTTGCAATCCTCACTGGGATAGTGGGTTTATTCCTCACACCTTGGTGGCTCCTGGCTCATCATTCTGCATTTTTAGTGAAAATGGAGCCTCACAGTCCCAGGGCTGAGCTGCACCCTAACCCATGGCATGATACCTCCATTCCTCCACACTGGTTCTTTACTCACGCTCAGTGGAACCTGGGACGCTCCCAGTTAAGGTTGGTCGTTACTGTTTTAGTGGCTTGAGATGCCTCCACACTCACACTGTTTGCTCTGAGCCTTGTGGCATCCCTAGGAGGTGGGCAAGGTAGGTGTGGTCATTCACTTTCATAGAGGAGGAAACACAACTGAGCAGATAGGTACCCTAGGTGAAAGGGTCAGACTGTGTCTTTCAGAGGTCATGGACAGCCTGGCTTATCCTCAGATGACCTCTTCTTTCTCTACTGCCCATGCCACAAACACTCCAGCCTGCCTCCATCCAATTGTAATCAGGAAGGACTGGATTTCCTGAAGGGAACTGGAGGCAGGGACTGGCTCTCGCTGTCTCCTAAAACACCTGGCCAGGTGCAAAGATGACTGACCTTTTCTGAGCACCAACTGTGTGTCAGGCTCTTTTATGGTAATTTATGTAATGGGAACTGTGAGTGCTTTCATTTTGCAGAAGAGCAAATAAGCTTTGAAGCTAAGGAAGCTGCCTGAGAAAGCCAGGTGCTAGGTGCAGAGTACCCAGTGCTAGGTGCAGAGTACTCAGTGCTCCAGGTGCAGAGTACCCAGTGCTACGTGCAGAGTACTCAGTGCTAGGTGCAGAGTACTCAGTGCTAGGTGCAGAGTACAGAGTCAGAAAGCAGAGAGCCATGAAAATGTATTATTTTAGAAAGAAGCCATCTTTGGAGAACAGAAATTACTGAGAAGCTTGTGACAGGGCAGATTCTGAGGCACTATTCTGAGAGTGTTTACTCCAGAGGGCCTGGTGAATTGTTAAACGATTCTGATGCAGTCTACTTGCAGACCCAGAAGCATGCATACATGAGAAGAGTTCCTTTCTTCTGAGCAAAGGAAGAGCCAGCAGAGGCTCCCTCCACTGAGAGGAACATTTTCATTGCCCCTCACCTCTGTGAACAATGCTGGACATGTTCCAAGTGGACCCGACTCCAATCCCATGCCTGTAGCCAACCCTAACTGTTAAGGTCGGAATGTCCTGGGAGACACAGCTTTTGGATCTACCGTGATACTTCCCAGAAGGCCCAGCAGGGCCGAGACACTTTAGTATTACCAAAGTTGTCCCAAGACCTTTCGTCATGACATATTTTATAGTTTATGACCCAACTATGGCCCCAGGTCCTGAATGTTTCCTCAGTTTATCCAAACAAACCCTCTAAAGCACCATTTCTTGCTGTGGCATAGCTCTCATTTACAAAGGACTTACGTTCTATGAGGAGGGTACATAAGGAAAACAGACAACACAGCACCCAGCCCTCTTGCCCACATGCTTGCCTACTTATGTGTTCTGCCCATTAATCCACCTACCCACACATCCCTCCCTTCCTCCAGTCCCCCCAACCCCCACCCTCCAATCTAGTCACTCATCCATCCATCCATGCAATCAGCAGGTCAGCTGAGCTCCGAGTTGCCAGAGGCACATGGGGAGGGAGGTAGATAGGATCATTTTAAATCTTTGAGCCCTCGCCACCTAATGGACATACTGCTCACTACAGGAGAGGTGGAATGTAGTCACTGCCCCAGGGGAGGTGTGTTCAGGGATTAGATGTGAGGGAGACCATGCCAACCCTTGGTCAATCTCCAGCCTCTTCCCTCATTCCAGCCCAGCCAGAGCTAGAGTACTGAGGTATTAGATCATCCCTATTCCCAGACAAAAAACTGCACTATGTTCTCCAAAGACCCAAATCCTACTATCTGGATACCCTGGATCTGAGTGTCAGCAGCAGAGGAAGTGTCCTCCTACTCTTGACATCTCATGCCTGGACAAGAGGAGAAACATCCAGAGCAGGGATGGGGTGGGAGGATGGCTCTCTTCACACAGAGAGCACTGTGGTCACCTCTGCTCTGGCACCCAGCCCCGGATAGACCAGGACCTACATGGGACCCTGACATTTTGGATGGGAAAGCACAGGGTGAGAACAGTGCAGACAGGGGTGTCTGAACATTCTAGAGCATCTTTGGACCATTCCCAAGTGTGAAGGTCTTTGGAGCATGGGTCAGCCCTTCTCCTCGGCTCCTGGCCAGGGCCACCAGTCATGCTGGGATGACCTCTTTTGCCAACAATCATCAGTCAGGTTGGGAGTCCTGTTCCTAGCCTGGCCCTTTATAACACTGACTGTCTCCCCAGCCCATCACGGGATCCCGAAGAGGAAACTCACCATGGTGTCTCGCCCTGGGGAACTGGAGCGGCTGGGCCCAGAGGCCTGGCCCTTGCCCTTCTCCCACAGTGTGTAGCGGCCACTTGGTCGGTAGGTGGGACTGAGGACTTCAGGGACTCGGGAGGGAGGGGCTTGCGTGAGCACCTGTGGTGCACTACCCTTGCGAGTACAGTTCTCCAGGTAGTCCGTTAGGTACTCAGAGCGGCTGGCTGCTTGGTAGAGCCCCTGCAGGGCACAGAGCTCCTTCCGTGTGCGGGCCAGCATGGGGCTGCGGCCCAGGTTCCCGGGGTCTATCCGGTAGCCATCTGAGGACCGGTAGCCATCTGAAGTCCGGTAGCTATCTGAGGTGCGGAGGCTGGAAAAATCCCGAGCCAGATCTGATTGGCTGTTCGATTTCTTCTGACTCAGGGTCACCCCCTGGTCTCGGGCATTCATAGGCAGGTAGCTGAGGGAGTTGCTGGACACTCCATATGGGAATCCACCGCCTCCATTGAGTCCGATGCCTGGAGGCCTTTCATTGCCCCTGGTCTGGCTCTCAGACCGCTTACTTCCCCCAATGACGTCAGGTCTCAGCAGGGGGCGGCCCCTGTCATAGTCCAGGATGGAGGAGGGGCCGTAGGTTCGGGGCCGCGGGAGGAAGGTGGTGGGGGAGACCGGCTTGAAACCAAGTTTTTCCTTCTCCAGGAAGGAGGCGGCCAGGTTGGCCCCATAGGAAGAGGGGGTGTAGGTGCCATAGCCCGATTTGGCATAAGGGGCATCTGCGTAGCGGGAAGATTCTGTATAGCGCTTCAGGGTGGAGGAGAGCTGGGACATCCTTTAGGGTGGCACTCAGTAGGTACTGGGAGCCTCATGGGCTGAAAGACAAAGAAAGAGTTGTCAAAGGTCCTGCAAGGTGCCAGGTTCACTCCGTGCATCCTCTCTGTGCCTCTCTGTATCACGTGAGCCCAACAGGGGCCACTCAGGGCCTTGTCCGCAAGAGGCTGCCTAGCTTCAGAGAAGCACACATGCAAACAGGTATGTACATGGGCTCCTGTGTACCCATGAACTCACATACACAAATAGCACCAGCCTGTTGAGGTCACTTGAGTCTTCTAAGACCCAAACATGCAAGAGGCCTAGCCTCTCCAGGTCCCCAACCCCTCTATCACAGGGAGTCTCTAGCCAAATCCTACCCGGGTCTTCTTGTAAGTCTTGGAAGGAACTTTCAGAGCTGGTTGGGGGCTCCACCCCACCCTCATTGCGTGGACTGAGGACAAGCATTTTGATTTATAATTACTTCCCTACCGTTGGCAAGCAGGACTCCTTCAGGTATAGACTGCCCCCCTGGAAACATCCTGACGACCACAAGTCAGATTCCTCATGAGGAAAAGGGGGTCTCAGGAGAGGAAGTGAGCTAGGGAGGTGGTGAGGGGATGTCTGGCAGAGGGGCTGGACCCTGGTCTCCAGACCTACCTCAGTGCCCTCCCTTGGACACAGACACCTGCTGCTTGGTCCTGTGAAGGGAACACTATTTTCTTCCCTGAGTATGGTCTCGTCTAAGTGGAGTTTAGGAACCTGTGGCCTCCAGGTTTCCTTATCCAAGCAGGTGCCAAACTGCCCCTGGAATTCCTTGACTTGTGCAAGAGGCGCCCCCTAGAGTCAAGGTCCTGTACTGCAGAAGACATTCCCAGATGGAAGGTTTTTGCCGATTAACCACTGAACAGCCCTAAAGGTCATGCATTTTTTTTTTTTTTAACCTCTCTATTGTGCGGATAGGAACAGTGGTGCTTGTTGGCCCAAATTCACATGCTATCTAGAGTCAGGATTGGAACCCAGGTCGTGGCCCAGCACTCTTTCCCCTCAGCCATGCTTTTATCATTCCTCATTAGAGTTAAGCTGGTCTGGAGATGCCTAGAATCTCTCCACCATGGGGCAGAGGTGGAGAAGGTGCTTTGGAGAAAGGAGCAAGGAGCATGAGGCTCCTTTCTTCAGGGACTCTTGAGCCGGGGGCTCAGGGTGGAGACCTATCCAGGACTTTCAGAATAAGCATACGATTTAAAAAATCCCCCCCCTTTCTCCCTCTCTCCCCGCACCCCCCCCCTCGCCCGTGTGTGTGTGTGTGTGTGTGTGTGTGTGTGTGTGTGTGTGTGTGTGTGTGTGTGATATACATGAAGGTCAGAGGACAACTTGTGGGAGTGAGTTCTGTCTTTCCACTATGCAGGTTTGGGGGTTCGAATGTGGGGCATCAGGTTTGGCGGCAAGCGCTGTCTTACTTGCTGAGCCATCTCACTGGCCCCAGGGTTGGCTTCGACTCCCCTCCCCCCCTCGCGACAGGCTAGCTGAGCAAAATCACACTCGTTATTTAACCTCTTTGAGCCCCAATGTCCTCACGTGTAAATGAGTATAATCATTATCGGGATTCCTATCTCGTTGTTGTGAGGAATAAGTGAGATAATAACACGTGGAAGCACTTAACAATGACTGGTTATTATCTCCTCCCCGAGCCCCAGCCAGGCAGCCCGGCTCCTCCCTTTGTAGTCTATAATAATGGCAGGGCTGGCCATCTCCCGGCTTGGCTGGCTCAACCTCAGCTTGGTTTCCCTCTGCCACCCCCAGGGAGTTAAGTGGGCAGTGGGTAGACATCTAGCCATTCAGCAGACACGGGCTCAAGCAGCCCACAGCTTGCCCAGGCCAGCAGCCCAGCTTACTAGGGCAGAGAGGAGTTTGTGCCAGGCCCCAAATGCTGAGAGCTTGGCAGAAGGTGACAGAACTCAAGCAACTCAAGGTCGGGGTGGGGGGTGAGCTGGTGGTCACAGAACAGTGTCCCTTAACTGTGCCAGAGACGGCCAGCATTGTTCAGGCCTGGCTGGCATCAGAAAGGCTGTCTGTCTCTACTGGCTGTCCTTTCCTTGCCCTGCACATACACTTCCTTGCCCACTATGTTCCTTCCTTCCATGCAACTTCCACTTTGCGCAGGGAAATAGTAACTGGGGGGTGATTCGAAGCAGGGATAGAGGGAAACCACGGGTGTATGTGTGGGGGGGGGGTCGGGGTGCAGGCAGAGGCTTAGAGTTGGGGGCAGGGGACCCCGTCCTGCTCTATTTCACTTTGGAGAACTCCATCAATAATGCAAAGTCAAAGAGACTCCAGGTCTCAGGAGCTGGGCTCTGGGACATACAGCAGCCAATCAGATTGGCCCCCACCCCCAGGGTATGAGCTCATGGCTCCTCCCCACGGCTCTCCCTCCCTTCTCCCAGACCCAGGCTCCTAGGAAATTGGTATTCTGCGGGCAGTGCCCCAAGCCTCTCTTAGCCCTGAGGATGACGCACAAGTGCCCAGGCCAAACAAGATACAGCAACAGGGACAGACAGCGTTGGCACTGTTCAGGCCTGAACCTGGAGCCGCATCTTCTAGCTCACAGGACCCTGGGGAGGGCTCCCTAATCCCAGCTCTCTTGTCTGCTCCACTGTGGCAGGCTACTGCCAAGCCTCTCCTCTCCCCTCCTCTGCCAGTTCTGCCAGTTCCACTCCATCACAGCCTCGGGGAAGCTGCCACTCAGCTCTGATGCCTGCCTCACAGCTCCCAGGGCTAGGAGAGGGTTCCCTTGCACATCTCTCCCCCACCCCCAAACCCTACTCTTAATGGAGAAAACGGGAGAGACTGTTGAAGTTGGTGTCTCTTGGCATTACCTGGTACTGCTGTCCCTGGGGGCTACAGAATGCACCATGGGCGGAAGCTTCAGTTGGGGATCCGGTTGTGGCCTTGCTGAGCAAGACAGGGGCAGGAAGGGCAGTACTCACATGGCTTCGAGTCTCCCTGTTGCCACAGGAACAGCCGGGACTGAATGGCTCTTTCATGGGGCAGTGGGAGGCCAGCCTATTGGCTGGGATCCCCCATACTCCTCCCTGTCCAGTGTGGGGCCTCTGCTGCCTGGCTCCTTTCATTGTTTATCCACTACTGGCAAGTTCAGGCATGTGGCTCCTGGCTGTGCCTCCCCAGGTGCCTGCCACCTTGGACCACAGGGGGGTGTTCCAACCCATGCTCCTTCTTCATGATATCTTTACAAAGGGGTTGTTGCCTCCCTTCTGAGATTTCCCATCATTTTGCAAAAATTTCCCCAGAAACTGGCATGTTGGCATTGTCTTGCAAAAGTGCATTCAGCTTCCTGTGGGGACACCAGAGTCATGTAGCTGTGGCTCCCAGCCAGCTGGTCCCACACACGTATAGGCCAGGCACCAAGCACACTGAGGATCTCTATGTAGCTTCTGATTTTATCTGCTGGGCAGCCTCATACCATATGCACATGGCCCTCCCTACCTTCTTGGCAGTATGCTAGGATGTAGAGTCCTAGAAATCTTAGTGTAGATGCAAGCTTGAACTTTTTCAGATATATAGATACTCCAGCTTATAAACATAATTGCGATGGTTACACTGTTAACATTAAATTAAAATGAAAAGGATAGCCATAATTCTAAATGGGCACAAAATTTAAATAGTGGATTTTGGGACAGATGTTACTTTGTAGCCTAGGCTGGCCTCAAAACTTTCTATCTTGTCTCATGTCCCAAGTGCTGGGATTATAAGTATGAGCCACCACACCTACCTAATAGTGAAACTTTCAAATGAAGTTTTTTATCGTTCGTATTTCTGAAGGTTTTAACATTTAAAACTGCACTGACTTGGGCTGTAATGTATTAACTCAGTCCACCTGCAGCCCTAAGCAGTGGATGCTAACAATAGATCTCCTTGCAGATAAGGAAAGAATTCTTTCTGCAGGTAATGTGGATCATCTCCCAGAGCTACTGTGGTACTAGAGCTGGATGGGACCTGCTCTCTGTCCTCTCCAGTCGCTCTGAAGCTGTCCCCTGTCCCTGGAGCAGGACCGTGGGCCTGTGGAGTCGAGAGAGGACCCCTCCAGGATGCAGATGTCCATCTATCTAGGAGAGCCTCTTTCCTGCAGGAGCAGCCCCTGGATTTTCCACTGTAGGTGAATGAAAGTGAAGCCTGGTAGCAACCCGAGCCACAGCACAATACCGATCAGCAGCGAGATGGTGAGAGAGGCCTCCATTTCACCTGCTGTGCCAAGCTCTGTGTGTCCCCTGGTACTGGCATCTACCCCAGCACAGGCTCCTGGGCCCCAACCTGGCTGTGGACAGATCCCTGAGCCTTCTTCCCCTGGCTGCCGTTTAGCCCACTCCCTGGGTACCCACATTAGGTGAGTCAGGGGTTGAAATGAACCCTGTTCCCTTGAGGCAGCCAGCCGCCTGTCATCAGTCACTGTCATTTCCTGTAGCTCACGTGAATGGCTCCCTAACCTGCCCAGCTAGGGGAGGGGCTTAAACCTCAAGAATCCCAGGCACTCCTGGCCCTGGAGGCAGGGGATGGGTGATGGTGGCCCATATCTCAACGGACTCCATGCCCCTTTCTGTCCACAAGGACTCACCTTCCTGAGGCAAAAGCATATCCACATCTGTGGCTTTGCGACTGCCTGACAGAGTTCTCCCGTGTCCCCCAAGACAAACTTCCTGGACACACCCAAACAGCACTAAGTTCCTTTCCTCCTACCCAGATGTTCAGGGCAGGTCAGTGGGGAGTCCCAGTCGGACTCACTGGGTGCTTGGGATCCTCCACCATGGTGACCTCAGAGCTTCCCAAAGCCGCTTGCTAACTGCATCAGAATGTGCTGACCTGAAGAGTAACACAGGTGAGAGGGGACCCTGTCACAGTCTGTGACCTTTCTTCCTGGCAGCTTGGGTCCCTTGCTACTCTTCCAGGGCCACAAGTGTCCACCCGGGCAGGTGTGGAGAAAAGGACAAGAGGATGGGGTGGCATACACTATGTGTCATACCATCTGTCCTCTCAGGCCCCTGGAACCCCAGCCTGACCTCTGACCTCTGACCTGTTGCTAGCACCCCTCTCTCTATTAGAGGCTGGTTCTCAGCAGTCCACCTACTTATCATAGGATCCTCTCAGCTTTGGGGAGGGGGGTCATGCAAAGGAATTTGTGTCTCTATTTCTCTTGGCTTTAGAAGGTGCCTCAAAACTTGGGGAGGGGATGGGAGATGAGGAGGTAAGAGCAAGAGATCAGAGACCGAAGAGATTACAGCAACCATCCTGACTTGTGGAGAGGAAGTGGGTAGGCCCAGGAGGCATTGCTATAGGATATATAATATATAATTTGGGGCTGGGAAGGGTGGATATCTCTATAAGTCCAGAAAATGCAAAGAAACAGGCTTCCTGGAAGCAGGGTTAGTTTTCAATTCTCTTTCCCATCCCCCTATGCCCAGGTACCTTCCCAGTGCCCCTTTCTCTGTAGAGAATCCCATCTCGTTCCCATTAGGGCTTCAGCTGTCTGCTGTTCCCATATCTTAAGGAGCATTTGGCCTTGGTTATAGCACTCACCAGGCCAGTGGGTGGTGTCTATCATGCTCCTCCAAACTCACTCAGGGCTTCCATGGGTCACTAGGCTGCCCTTGAAGCTCAGAGACCAAAGAGAGAGCTACTGACCTGTGTCCAGGGGTGCTGGATGGGAGCTGGGGGCTTCTTTCCCAGCAGGGAAGGGACCGCAGTGTAGAGTCCAGAAGCAGGAGTCTAACTGGAGCTGGGTAATCCGGAGCTCAGGTTACGCTCGCTAGATATATATAGTATCTTATCTGACCTCGCAGAGATGGCAACTCACTTGCATTCCAAACCCCAGGGGAATTAAAGGGGCAGTGACATGCCCACCTTCCACCTGATGCCCAGGGGCCGGGGGATAGCTAGAATCCTGGGAGGGGATATTGGAAGTAAGACAGGAATGATCAAGGGGGAGCCGAGGACTGGGGTTGAACTGGAGTCCCAGACACGGAGAAGTGGATTCTCTAGAGCTGTCACAGACAGAGTGAACAGGAACAGGTTAAACTGCTAATTCAGCTGTGGGGCTCTGAGATAGGGAAGACCCAGCTCCAGGACACGTGGGCAGAGAGAGGTGCTGGGGCCAGCACTCAGGTTCCAGTCCACTACTGCTTTTCAATGGTGGACTTCTAGGTCTAGACCTGAATATCCCCATTCTTTTCCTCACTGGATCTGAGAGCTTGCAAGAGCACTGAAGCTCTCCGAATCTTAGCTATGTAATTTGTAAAACATGAATACTAGAGCCAGGGGTGGTGGCACACACCTTTAGTCCCAATGGGAGGCAGAGGCAGGAGGATCTCTGAGCTGAAGGCCAGCCTGGTCCACAAAGCAGACAGCCGTGGCTACCCAGAAAACCCTGTTTCGAAAAACCAAAAAAACCAAAAAACCCCAAACGAACAAACAAGCAAACAAACCATGAATAATAACAACAGTAGTGATTATGGTATGCCTCACAATAATGAGGATAAAATAATAGTTTTAAGCTTCCTTGAAAATAGCGAGAGTTCAAAATGGCAATCTTATTGACTATTTCCACTTCTTATCTAACTACTACCAATGTTAGTAGTAGCAGGTAACCTTTCCTAGAAGGTGACCCTTCCTAGAAGAAAAAGGCCTCAGGCCACCCCTCAGGGGATTGCTCTGGTACCAGAGACCAGCCCTGTGGTTTTCTGAACTGGTCCACATCCCCAAAATGGAAAGGGCAGACGAACCTTGCCACCTTCCCAAGGCAACAGGCCAAGTCTACTTGGGCTCCTTTCCCCTTTGTTTAGAAAAAAAAAAAAAAAAAAAAAAGCAAGTGTGGCTTCCCTGGGCTGTTAGGAAAATGCCTAGCCCCAGAGGGGTGGTTCCAGTCTACCTGTTGGAGAGCTCAGGGTTCCAGGGTGTCAAAGGCAGGCTGGACAGGATTACCTCTCTGGCCTTGGTGCACCTGTCTGCTCCCAAGATGATTCTTCTGTTTCTTGATGGCTCTTCCCGAAGACTGGAAGGCCCTGGGGCTGGTGCCTCCACCCTGTCTCAGCACAGGGTACTGACTCAGACTGGGTCCTGATGATGTACTTCAGAGGACGCCCTCATTCCAATCCTCATTCCAGTCTGGCATGCATCTACAGCATCAAAGTCGGGGACACCCCCACCCCAGCCCATCTACCAGTTCTCCATGCCTCTGGTTTTGTGGGTTGATTGGTGTGTGTGCTTATGCCTATGTTTGGAGAGAAAAGCAGCCCCTATGCGGATCTTCAATTCAACCTCATTCTCAAAAGCACTGGGGTCAAGAGCTAGGAGTTCTCCCTCCTCGGAAGAGCCAGAAGGGGTTGGCCAGGACTCCGCCTGGCAAATTGCTTGTCAGGGAATGCGTTTGCTTTGGGATTGGTGAGAATTTTAAAGTTGCCTCTTTCTGATTTGGGATTGGTGGAAAATTTTCCCTTCCGCTTAACTGCTGGCTTCCCCTTAAACCCCCTTCCCCCGCTTTGGAAAACTGACCGGAGACAGGTCCAGGAGGTTTGACAACAGGGAGGGTGCTGGCTGCATGCACATGTGGGGAGAGGGGGTGTCAGGGTCCAGGCGTCATTCTCAGGCCACACACCACACAGGGCACGGAGACCTGTACCCGCGGTAGCAGTGTTTCCTCAGAACACATTGATCAGCACACAGATGGCTCTTCCTGGCACCCTGAGCTGGCAGCTGTCAGCCCCTCTCACACACTGGCACCCACAGCTGGAGTTCCCCCGCACAGCTGGCCTTCGCCCTACATTTCTCATGTCCGGACTGCCCAGGCTGTCGTTGACACCCTACTTTCTGAGCCTCCGAGCTGGCACCGACCCCGTCTTTCCCCTTCCCCGATCTGCGACAGGTGGCACGTACCTGCCTCTTCTCAGAGGATGGACGAGTCGAACCCGGCACAAGCATGGAGCTGCGGATGAGTCCTGGCTGGTCTGGCGCGGTGCAGCGAGCAGTGGCTGACGCAGAGGGCTCCCTGGCCTCGCTCGGTGCCTGCCCGCCTCTCCCCCACCTCCGCCGGGGGCCCAGAAAGGACCTCCCCGGGAAATCGGCGCCACCCAGCGGGCAGCCGCCTCATTGCGCCCGGCCGGGAAAGCCACACCCCACGTTCGCGTCACTGATATACGTCACGGCTATTGGCTTGTTCTTATTGTGGCGTCAATAGAGCCCCGCCCAGCGTAGGTCTCCCAGGCAACCAGTATATACAGAGAACCACGTGGAGCAAAAGCACGCCTGTTTGGAGGCGGTGGCGCAAGGAAAGAAGTGGACTGGAATGTGACAGGTTCTGGCAGCTTGGGAGGACTGAGACAGAGGGTCACGTCAAGGGAGAAGGCGTCATATCAGCTTTCAGATTTTAGGGAAGGCTTAATGTTCCTCCACACTTTCCTACCAGGCTGGGAATGATCTGTTCCACAGTATCTTCTCTTTCTGCCTACCCTTTTATTTTATTTATTTATATTTTAAAAATGCACTTATTTAAACAGACAACCAAGTACATCTCAGAGCAATATTTACAGAGCCCCATCAGTCAAGCAGATAAAGAAGATTATGTCTGTTCAACATGATACTATCACATTACTATTCAAACGACTCATCCTATGGGCTACTTATTAAGTACATTACTTTATTAGACACTGTGATAAGTACTTTGCATGTATTAGTTTTCTCATTTAACCTTTTTATTGGTTCTGTAAAGTGAGAACCACTACTATAGCCATCTATTGCATGATGTAGCTGAAGCCTAGAGAGACAATGCATAGATAGGTCCGGTGTCAGGAGGCAGTAAATGTCGAGGGCCCATTGCATTCCTGCCTACACAGTATGGTGGCTCATTTAGGTGATTCACCTCAAGAAAGGATAGGTATTTTATCTAAGTTATTAGCATTAGAATTAAAAAGAAGAGAGGCAATTTGTATTTTAGTTTTAAGCAAACTTGACTTCTAAAAGTTGTTTATTTATTGTTTAGATAACAAATCAGAGTCACTCTTAAAGGCACCCCGCCCCTTTTACTTCCTTATGGTTAGTGGTAAATGATGACTGGCTGCTGGAGTGGGTAATGAAGTCAGTGGGAAGAATTCTTTTTTTTTTCCCTTTGACAGGGCTTCTCTGTAGCTTTAGAACCTGTCCTGGAACTCGCTTTGGAGACCAGGCTGGCCTCGAACTCACAGAGATCCACCTGCCTCTGCCTCCTGAGTGCTGGGATTACAGGCGTGTGCCACCACTGCCCCCCTGAATTCTCTGAATTCTTAAGAAAAAGCAACTGGGCGTTGGTGGTGCACACCTTTAATCCCAGCACTTGGGAGGCAGAGGCAGGCAGATCTTTGTGAGTTCGAGGCCAGCATGGTCTCCAAAGCGAGTTCCAGGAAAGGCGTAAAGCTACACAGAGAAACTCTGTCTCGAAAAAACCAAAAAACCAAACCAAACCAAACCAAAACAAACAAAAGCAAAAACAAAACCAAAAACAAACCCAAAAGAAGCAGAGGCTGGCCATAAGAATGGTAGTGGATAAAGGCCCTTGCCACCTAACCAGCCAACCTCAGTCTGGTCCCCAGAATTCCAGAGTTGGAGGGAGAGAACCAAATCACGTGGGTTTGTCCTCTGACCTCTACATGTGCATGCACACACAAACACATAAACAAACAAGCAAACATATTTAAAAACAAAATAAAAATGAAACACTAACCCTGTTGGGCTTCCTTTTAAAGAAAAAAAGACAAGACTGACGCAAATCTTGAATTTTTCCCTTCTTGATTCTTATTACCCTCCTCCACTTTTTCCATACTGATGAGGAAAACCGCCCAACTAAGTAGGGTGGTGCCAAGGTACGTCTAAGACTTCAGCTTTGCCTGGATTGTTAATTCTTCCAGGTGCCCTTAGCTTCTCCTCCCATTTTCCACACTGTTATCACGATGGGTCTCTACTCTCAAGTTCCTCCTTTTCTTATATTCCCCAAAGAACTTAGATGCAACCAGAGGGGGATACTTACATTTCCACCAACCCTCACCCTATCATTTAAGAGGTAGGCACGGGATATATCAGACATTAGTCTAGATATTAGAGCTATGTAGGGCAGTGAATAAAACAGGTACAACCTCTCTTTAAGGGGCTCACATTTTAGGAGGAATGGAAGGACAATAATCAAAATGTACAAAATATAGTATGTGAGGTGGTGCTGGAGAGGTGGAAGCCGGGGGTGGTAAGGAGTTGTAGGTTGTGATCTGAGGTGACCCAATGAGAAGGTAACACACGAGTGATCTGCAAGTGGGAAGATGTGAGCCGTGTGTATGTGCAGGGAAAGAATGTTCTAGGCAGAGCAGTAAATGCAAAGGTCCTGAGGTGGGAGCCGTATGCTACTTTTGAGGAAAACGAGGTGGGTGTGGCTGGAGTGGTGGGTGTATGGATACAACTTGCCCATAGCTGTCTTGGGTCATAACCACCATGATTTCCTGAATTATCTAGCTGATTTTTCCTACATATTCTCTTGGTGTGCTGTCTAATTTCCTCAACTTGACACAAGCTAGAATTGTCTGAAAGGAGGGAACCTCAGTTGAGAAAATGCCTCCATAAGATTTGTCGGAAGGGCATTTTCTTAATTAGTGATTGATGTGGGAGGGCCCAGGCCACTATAAGAAAACAGGCTGATCAAACCATGAGGAGCAAGCCAGTAAGCCCCCATGGCCTCTGCTTCAGCTCCTGCCTCCAGGTCCCTGCCCTGTTTGAGTTCCTGACCTGACTTCCTTCTATTCCTTGTTCTTCTCCATTTAGAAATCAGATCCATGTTGCTCTGCCCAAAACCTTCCTGGACTTCTATCTCAGTGTACAAAATACCAGCAGAAGGTGGTCCTGAGCAGCAGCAAGATCAGGTGGATCCCCACAATTTGAGCCAAAAAGAGGGGCATATTATTGGGTTAGGACACAGGCTAGAATATGAACTATGATTTGGAAGTCTAAGCCAAATAAACCCTTTCCTTCCCAGGTTGCTTTAGGTTAGCGAACAAGGTTAGCAAATACACCTGGGGGAAATGATAAGCACACTCACTGGTTTTGGGGGAAGCAAGAGAATTGATGGTGGTTGTAACCTGGATGTGCTTTGACTGCAGCATGAACAGAGTTTTGTGATGGGTTAGGTAGCAAGAGAGAGAAAGGGAGGGTTTTTTTTTTTTTTTTTTTGAACATGAGAGAAGGAAGCTGTAGAAGGGGCAGGTTTTGGTGGAGAGGAGCAGATAGATTAGCCTGGTATTGTATCATGCATTTGATGATATAAAAAAAAAGCCAATGTTAAAGCCTGCTGTGGTCTGGGATGGGGGATTATGACATTGAGGGTCCTCAGGTTATTTAAAACCATAGTATGTAAAGAGACTTGGCAAATATAGACAGAGAAGAGTGTGAGGCCTGAATTCTGGGGTTTTCTAACACTAAGTAGCGTCAGAGATGGTTGAAGCCATCAGAGACTGGAGTGGCCAGTGTGTGGGATGCTAAGGGAGGAGGTGTGGAGGCCTTCAAAGATTTCCTAGTGAGATCTGAGCCTGCTTTACCCAGCAGAGCTGCATTAGAGGATGGCTTGACCACATGCATGGTTACTAGGTGATTGGAAGGGTCTACACTTGGCTGAAGTAGGGGGAGGTCTTTTGCTACACCCCTTGGCATTCCTATAAATAGCCTTTTAGAAGAGCCAGAAGTGGATTAGGATCCAGGCTCTCCTGAGGCTATCCTGTGTTTCTGTTCCTCTCCCCTCTATGCTTCTATCTAATATCTCTTATCCCTCTCTCCTTAAGAGTACCTTGTCATAAAATGTGGGAGCTGGGCTCCCATAAATGGTGCTCAAACAGGGTCAGGGAACTTGACAAAAGGAGAGAGGGGGCATCACGGGTGTAAGGGGGCATGCCTGATAAGGAATTAAAAATGAAGGTGATGGTATTTTATTCTTGGGAATGAAAGGTAGGTGGCTGGATGCCAAAGTTAAAAGTGAGTGAGGCTGCAGTGAATATTTCTATTTAGATTTCTTTCTTTTTTTTTCCTCTCAATTTCTATCTATAAAAATTAAGAAAAATATAAGGTAGAATGTAGGAAGATAATGTAGAAAAATTTAGGGTAAGAAGGAAAAAAATATAAGTTAGAATATAGGAATATAGTGTAAGAAAAAACTTAGGCTAAGATAAGCAACAAGACAGAGGAACTATGTCTTTGATTTTCCAACTATGGATCTATGAACACAAACTCCTGGGGAAGAATCAGAGAAAAAAAAATCTATGAAAGATGAGAAAAACAGGCAGAAAAAGATTCCTGTGGAAGCTTTTGGCCTGTGAATAGCTTAAATTTAAGTCCTGAGTGACAGAGGAAAGAATTTTCCCTGAGACAGATTAAGATGAAATAAAACTCTTCACTCTACTGACATTGTTACTGTATGATAACACTGTACCATTAGAATTAGGTTCCTTGGCCATGAAGCCAAGAATAGGGAACAGAAATCTTGGGAAAAAATTTAGTAATCTTTCTCTAAAAACGAAGTTTTCTTGGGAAAAACTTAGTAATGTCTCTCTAAAATACTGAAAGTTGTGTTGGTATTGTGTTCCCCAAAATATTGTGCACTCTAATAAACTTATCTGGGGTCAAAGAACAGAACAGCCACAATATTAAACATAGAGGTTAGGCAGTGGTAGCACATGGCTTTAATCCTAGCATTCCAGAGGCAGAGATCCACCTGGATCTCTGTGAGTTCAAGGCCACACTGGAAAACAGCCAAGCATGGTGACTCATGCCTTTAATCCCAGGAAGTGATGGCAGGAGGCAGAAAGGTATTTAAGGCACGAGGACAGAGGAACTAGAGCTGGTTAAGCTTTTAGGCTTTTGAGCAGCAGTTCAGCTGAGATCTATTTGGATGAGGACTCAGAGGCTTCCAGTCTGAGGAAACAGGATCAGCTGAGGAACTGGTGAGATGAGGAAGCTCTGGCTTGTTCCGCTTCTCTGATCTTCCAGCATTTACCTCAATAACTGGCACTGGGTTTGTTTTTATTAATAAGACCTTTTAAGTTCATGCTACAGAAAGTTCTTCAGGTCTTTCCTTTCTGTAAGGGAAGAAATTTAACTCGCCTGGAAATAACATCTATCCATATGGGAAAATCTGTAATTTTCCTAGAAAAAACAAAAACAAAACCAAAAACCTCTTGTAACATGGCAAATCCTCTTTGCTGGTCCTAGCTCACCTTCAAGCCAGTATTAGAAAAATAGCAGCCAGAATGCCCTGCACCCAGAGGTTTACCTGAGAACTGGAGCAGAGGTGGTGTGGGACCTGGGGAGGGTCTGCTGGTGTGAAAAAAAGCAGTTAGTAGAGCCTGAGCAGCATAGCAGTGACAGGGACTCTGTATCTGGGGGAGGAGACAAGCCAGGACAAGACAAAGATCTATTCCAGAGGGAATTTCTCTGAAAAGGCTGAAAAAGGTTTTCTTTCAAATACTTTCACCTTTCACTGATCCAATGAGGTGGGGGAAGCAAGCCCTGAGGGGTTTGTGCTTCTGGCACCAAAATACCTGCACATGGTGGGCAGATGGATGTGGCCTGCTCTGGGAAAAGTGTTGGGTGAAGGAAATACACCCATCGATGCCAGCTTAGGGAGAACAAAAATCTTCCATGGTAAAAGAGCAAAATCTTGACTCAAAAACCTCCTGTGGTAAAACAAAAGTTTGAATATAGTCTATGTGAATGGAAATGGGAGTGTGGTGGACCAGAAAGGCAGCTTGGGAAATGGAAGTCTATAAAAGTGATACTGGTACTATACTGCCCTCAAACTCTGTTTTTTCAGCCAAAATGCTATTTTTCCCACATGTTTTGTTAGCTTGTCTCTTGAGAACTAGAAACAGGTAAACAGCTTGTCTGTCAGGAGGCAATTAAAATGCTAGTACCATTTGTCAACAAGTCACTTTGAATCCCTTTAGAAAACTAGGGAAAGAGGTCCATATACTGGGAAATCACTTTGAGTGTGAAAAAACTTATGAAAAAAAAAAAAAGAAACAAGGGGTTGGGGATTTAGCTCAGTGGTAGAGAGCTTGCCTATCAAGCACAAGGCCCTGGGTTCAATCCTCAGCTTAAAAAAACAAAAAACAAAAACAAAACGAGTTATGCTTGAGATGCAAGAGAGAAACATTGGCATCACTAAAAGAGCTCAGGCAATCTTAAGATGCAGCTTTAAAAAAATAAAAAGGGGGAAATTGTACCCTCAGAAGCTTGCTGGCTGTCTGAGTTTGGTGAGGAGTGTGTAACAGAGGAACGTCAGCTCCAATGATGCTCCTCCAGAGGCCTAACAGCTGTGCAGGAAGTTTTTTTTAAGAGCTGTACAGCAGCTCATTATGGTAATTACTCATGATTTGAGAACTGTCTGTCTTGTTGAAAGAAAATGTAATAGTTCAGTTAAGAACTCTTTTCTAGATGTTTGCTAAAGTTTGTAAAGTAGTTCTATAGTTTTTTTTTTTTTTTTTTGAGCTGAGGATCGAACCCAGGGCCTTACGCTTGCTATGCAAGCGCTCTACCACTGAGCTAAATCCCCGACCCCATAAGTTAGTTTTATTAAGAGATTCTTCTAGATAAGTTTGTAAAATAGTCCTATAGAGTTTCCTTTTGAATATAAGTTTGTAAAAAGTGTAAATATTGAATGTAAAAAGTGTAAATGTTGAATGTAAGTTTGTAAAAAGTGTAAATTCAGTATCTGTCTAGTCCAGACAAGTGAGGTAACATTAATTTTTAAAAAATAAACCAAATCAGGGGTTGGGGATTTAGCTCAGTGGTAGAGCACTTGCCTAGCAAGCACAAGGCCCTGGGTTTGGTCCTCAGCTCCAGGGGAAAAAAACAAAAAACAACAAATCAAATTAGCAGTTTCTTGAAGTTTTTATTACTCTTTTACCTTCAAATATATTTGAATGCTTTTTATGATAACTTAAAATATAATTTTATTATCTTAATGGCCCCTCAAAAACTTAAAAAAAGGTGGCATAATTAGGGGATCTTTTTCTGTCACCTTCCTAAAAGTTTCCACTCTTCCTCTGTTTCTGTTTAGAAAAGGTTAGGCCTCCTACAAAGGAATAAACCTCTCACAATTGAGTTAGTTTGTAAAAGTGTCTTTATAATTAGCATGGATTTTTGTTTCCTTGAGTGGATACTTTGAAGTGTTTTGAAATGACTATTTTCTCCTAAAAATCAAAATACTCTCTTGAAAATTCTATTGAACATCTGTTAGGAGAGAGTTTTGATCAAGGAAAAGGGCTTGGTGCAGCTGAGACTGCTGTAATCACCTTAGACCCATTCCAAAAAGGATATTTATTATATCTTTATTATCCTCTACTCCTTTCCTGGGAGGTGTGGCAGCTGTGGAGATGGCTATGAATGTTCCAACTACTCGCAAGCTCAGTAGGGACCTGAGTCAGAGCTGAGTTAGGATTTGTACCTACTCTTGCCAGAGACTGGTAGCCAAAGACAGGCAACTTTCTTCTTGATAGCTTCCTGAATGTATGTATGTAAAATACATATTCATTCAATACAAATACATTAAGGAAGAATGACCTAAGACAGGTACAGTCTATCTGAGGGACCTGGGGGCCCTTTATTATATCAAGAAGGGGGAATTGTGGAGGCCACAAAGGTTTCCTAGTGAGATCTGAGCTTACTTTACCCAGCAGAGCTGCACTAGAGGATGGCCTGACCATGTGCATGGCTAGTAGGTGACTGGAAGGGTCTGCACTTGGCTGAGCTGGGGGAGGTCTTTTTCTCCACCCCTTGGCATTCCTATAAATAGCTCTTTAGAAGAGACAGAAAGGGGGTTGGGGATTTAGCTCAGTGGTAGAGTGCTTGCCTAGCAAGCACAAGGCTCTGGGTTCGATCCTCAGCTCTGAAAAAAAAAAAAAAAGAGACAGAAGGGGTCGGTGGATAAGGATTCAGGCCCTCCTGAGACTATTCTGTGTTTCTGTTCCTCTCCCCTCTGTGCTTCTGTCTAATATCTCTTATCCCTTTCTCCTCAAGAGTACTCTGAGGTAAAATGTGGGAGCCCAGTTGGGCTCCCACAAGGAGAGAAAGAGCAAAAGTGTCAAATGTCAATAGATTAAATGAGATGAGTTTTGGAACTGATTTAGAAGATTGATGACCTTGACCAGAACGTATTTGGTGGAGTTTGGTAGAGCAATCAGGTGAAAATCTGAGTTTGGATGAGTTCAACAAAGAATGGGAGGGAAGGGATGGAAATGTCACTCCCTTTCAAGATGTATGTGTGTGTGTGTGTGTGTGTGTGTGTGTTATAGGAACAAGAACGTGGGTCCACACATGCCATGGTGCATATGTAGATGTCAGAGGACTTTTTTTTTGAGAATTAATTCTCCCCTTTTACCTTGTTTGAGGCGGAACCTCTTGTCCTGCTGCTTCACTGCATGCTTAGGGATAACTGGCCCTGTCTCTGGCTACCATCTTGCTGTTGAAATACTGGGGTCACAAGTGTGCACTGAGGCCTTCACTTCTGACTTGGTTCCAGGAATGTGGACTCTGGTTGTCAGGTTTTTGCAGCAAGTGTGTTTACCCACTGCCCCATCTCTTTGGCTCTTCCTGTTTTTGTTTGTTTTTTGAGACAAAGTCTTACTATGTAGCCTTACCGAGCCTTGGATTCACTATGTAGAGTGTCCAGAGCACTGTCACAATGATATGAAGGGATGAGGTTGAGTTCGGTAGCAGAAGGACTGGCTTTGATGAGGGGTGTGAATCACCTAAAGTGAGGGGAGAGGCATAGAGCCCTGGGACAGGTATGAGAGGTGGATGGATGTGGTGGAGATTCTGGACTGCCTCTTCTTTCAGTGAATTAGAAAGTGAGGCCAGCTAGTGAGGTTGGCTGAGGAAAGGTAGGCATTTGCTGGATTAAGAGAAGTTAGAAGAAAATAGTTATTAAGTTGGAAGTGGTGATGCAGGCCTGTAATTTCAGCTATTAGGCTGAGGCTAGAGGATTGCCAAGGCTAGAGGATTGCAAGTTCAAGGCTTCCCTGGGCTACAGAGTGAGATCAAGGTCAGACTGGGCAACCTAGTGAGACATTGTCTCAAGAATATGAAGTGCCTATCAACAGTGCTAGTTATAGACTTCATGGTAGAGTGCTTGTTTGCAGCCCTGGGTTCAAACCCCATTTAAAAACCAAAGACAGGCTGGGTGGCAGTGGCATATACCTTTGATCCCAGCACTCAGGAGGCAGAGCGAGGTGGATCCCTGTGAGTTCGAGGCCACCCTGGTCTATAGAGGTCCAGAACGGGCACCAAAACTACATAGAGAAACCCTGTCTTGAAAAACCAAAAAAAAAAAAAAAAATTTTTTTTTTAGACCTCAGTGTTCTCCATGTTTAACCAGAACCCTCTCTCTGACTTGGGAGGTCTAAGATGGCCTTAAGTGTTTGCATTTTCAATGAATTTTTGGCCACTGCAGCACCTGCTGGCCTGGGGACGGCTGTCTGATAAATTTGGGGCTGTCCTGGGACAGGGAGTAGGGTATGAAAAGACATTGTGAACATCAGAAGGCATCAAGGTTATGACTCCAAGGTGTCTCTGATTCATGTTCTAACTTGCTATGCAGATTTGGAGTCCTGTACCTTTGCAAACGTTTTTGTTGTGTGTGAGCAGGGTGTGTGTGTGTGTGTGTGTGACAGAGATGTGCACATTGGCACAGCATGCATGTTAGAGGGCAATTTCCCAGAGTTGATTCTGTTCTACAAGGTGGAAATTAAAGGACAACATACAGAAGTCAGTTCTCCTTCCACAGAAGGTTCTGGAGACTGAAGATCTTTAGGCTTGCTTGGCAACCATTCTCATCTACTTTTCTATCTCTCCTAGCCAGTGAATCTGGCTTGTTTTGATGCATATGATAGCTTCATGCTCCCTCGGGGTCAGGCCCCTACCCCATTCTTTAGCTATACTGGGGATTGAATCTAGGGCCTTGTGTTTTCTAGGTAAATGTTCTACCACCAAGCCAAATCCCCAGGATGACTTTAGAGTTTCTATTTGCCATTGCCTGCAACTACCTCCATCATGTCCCTTGACCTGGGCTTTAAGGAACCTGGCTTCATCCTTTGGATCTTGACATTTTGGTAAGGGAAGCAGAAAAAACAAAAAACAAAACTATCACTTAAAAGTAGCAAATAGGGGCTGGAGAGATGGCTCAGAGGTTAAGAGCACTGGCTGTTTTTCCAGAGGTCCTGAGTTCAATTCCCAGCAACCACATGGTGGCTCACAACCATCTGTAATGAGATCTGGCGCCCTCGTCTGGCCTGCAGGCTGAACAATCACTGTATACATAATAAATAAATAAATCCTTAAAAAAAAAAGAAAAAAAAGAAGAAGAATCTAAAAACAAAACAAAACAAAAAAACACTCACTGCTCTTCCAGATGACCCAAGTTCGGTTCTGAGAACCCATATGGTGACTTACAACCATCTGTAACTCCAGTTCCTGGACTCTGTGGGCACTGCACATGTGTGGTATGCACACATAACATGCAGACAAAACACTCATACACATAAAATAAAATAAAAATAAAAACCATTTAAAAAAGGCTGCAAATAGATCTGTGTCTAGAAAGGGAGACTTCCATTCACTTTGGGGATACTGATTCTGTGCTTTGGAAAATTTCTGCATGATCTTTTTATTATTTAGCTTGTACTAAGTACAAGGCTAGTACCCACCATTGACATGAAAGGAATGCTTTTTTTCTTTTTCTTTTTTTGCAAACACCCATCAGCCTGGAACCAAGCCCTCAGTTCATGAGCCTGTGAAGGATCTTTCACATTCAAACTATACTAATTTCCCCACTTCTCTTAAAAATATGGTTTAGGGTGGACCTGTCCTATGATTATTTAACTTGTTGTGTGACTATTCTGTTTATCCTTTCTGGGTTTTTGTGTTTTGAGGTGCGATTTTCCTGTGTAAACCTAGCTGGCCTGACCTCCACCCATGGGTGTGTTGTTGAGGCTGTCTGTCCTTGAATTTTCAGAGATCTTTGTCTTCACTTCTTAGGACTACAGCCACCATGACCAGCTTGTATTTTAAGAGCTGCTAGGGGCTGGAGAGATGGCTCAGCGGTTAAGAGCACTGGCTGCTCTTCCTGAGTTCAATTCCCAGCAACCACATGGTAGCTCACAACCACCCGTAATGAGATCTGGAGCCCTCTTCTGGCGTGCAGACATATATGCAGGCAGAACACTGTAGACATAAAAATAAGAATAATTAAAAAATAATAATAAGCTGCTAAACTATTCTACAAAGTAGCTGAACCACTTTCAATCCCATCAACAGTTATGAGGGCTCCAACTTCTTTGCTTGCCAGTCAACACTACTTTTTGATTATAATCAACACTACTTTTTGATTATAATCATCCTATAGGGTGTGAAGTCTCACCTCATTGTGGGTTTTTTTTTTTTTAAGACAGGGTTTCTGTGTAGCTTTGGAGCCTTTCCTGAAACTCACTCTGTAGCCCAGGCTGGCCTCAAACTCACAGAGATCCACCTGCCTCTGCCTCCTGAGTGCTGGAATTAAAGGCGTGTGCCACCACCGCCCAGCTCTCGCTGTGGTTTTGATTGACAGTTCTACAATGGCTAAGGATGCTGAGTACCCTTCCATGAGCTTGCTCACTGTGTATTTCCTTTGGAGAAATGTCTCATTCAAATTGTTTTCCTCCTTCCTTATTTAAAAAAAATGACAATTTTTAAAAGAGTAGTTTTAGGTTCACAGAAAAATTGAACAGTAAAATCTGTCCCTTGTCTCATGTGTGTTTAACTTCCCCATTATTGGTGACCCCACCATGGTACATTTGTTACATTAATCTGCTTTGACATATCACAGTCCCACAAAGTTCTCAGTCAGGGTTCACTCCTGTTTTCATTTCTCTCTCTTTTTATTCTTCTCTCATATATTACATCCCGACCTTAGGAATGCTTTATGTTTGGGTGGGAGCTCCCCCTCAACCCCTGGCACCCTGGCATGCCTATGCCCAAAGAGTCTGGAATGTTTGGAAGGAGTCTGGTGAAAGATCCACCTCATCCATCTCTTTCCCTAAACCCACCCCTTCAAAGCCCGCCAAACACAGCTCCTTTCCCAGAGAGGCTCAAGACCACTCCCACAGGGTATATAAGCTGCATCCCAGAAAACATACGTGGTTCTTCCTGTCTCTCCTCCTAGTCTCCTCTCTGAGGAGCCAGGGAATCACCTGGGAATGCTTCACCCATTTAACTTGGGTTTTTCCTGATTCAGTCTGATTTGGATTTGCTGCATCAGTGGAGAGACCTTCAGGGTGCAAAAACATCACTTTCTTTTATTTTTTTCAGAGCTGAGGACCAAACCCAGGGCCTTGTGCTTGTTAGGCAAGTGCTCCACCACTGAGCTAAATCCCCAACCCCAGTCACTTTATCTTTTATTATTTTTATTTGTTCGTGTGTGTGTGTGTGTGTGTGTGTGTGTGTGTGTGTGTACCAGTGGAGACCAGAAGAGGGCATCAGATTCCTTGGAGGTGGGGTTACAGGTGGTTGTGAGTCATTTAGCATAGGTGCTGGGAACTGAACTTGGAACCTCTGGAAAAGCAGCAGACAATGCTGAGCTATTCTCCAGCCCCAGAGATGCATGTTGGATCTGTTTGGATGGGACTCCTTTGTGTTTTCTGGCTTTGTAGACATTGACGGGAAGAAAGGCATTTCTTTGAGGTTTTCAGTGTTATACAAAAGAAATCTTGGCCCAGCAGGAACTGATGGGAGCTGAGGAGGAAGACAGAAGACTAAGAAAGACAGCGGGAAGGGCTAGGAAAGAGGAGCCTTGCTACAACCAGTGGGCCAACAGAGAGAAGGAAGTGGGTAGAAGATACACACCCTCCAGCCTACGGGGCCCCATGTGGCAGGTTGAGACACAGTTTTGTATGCATAGATTTGACAAGAGCCCTGAGTTGTGGGTGGCTTATTAGGATCAGAGGCACCACTGCTCTGTGCTCAGCTGTGCTCTGAGGAAGTACTCTGAAGATGTTTCCACTCTCAGGTGTGCTGAGGAGGAAAACAAGAACTGTGTGGTGGGCCTTGACCTGGCACAAGGATGGGAGTCCCCTGCTCTCTGGCCTCAGGGCGGTGGGGTGGAGTGCTCAGAGCATACCTAGGCTGAAGGTACTGATCTCAGGCTTGGGCAGCTGAGGTTTCTGGAAGCTCCCTTATTCTAGCACCTCTTTGGGAGTTTGGCTATTGCATGTAAGCTGTAGGTCAAACGACCCACAGCAACAGTCTAGTCCAGCCTCGTCCCGAGGAAGTCTTCTCTAGGGTGGCAATGGTTTTTGCTCTCCTGAGAATAGCTGGTATGACTGAGCAACTGAACTTTTTTTTTTTTTAAATTTCCCTGCCTGTTTTTTTTTTTTTAAAATATAATTTCTTTAACTTTATTTTATGTACATTGGCATCAGAGCTCCTGGAACTGGAGTTTCAGACAGTTGGAAAGTTGTGAACTACCATGTGGGTGCTGGGAATCGAACTCTGGTCCTCTGGAAGAGCAGCCAGTGCTCTTAACCGCCGAGCCTTCACTCCAGCCCTGCAACTGAACTTTTAACAACTCCCTCACCCCCCCCCCCCCAACCCCACTTCTTTTCTTCCTCCTCTTCCCTCCTTCTGACAGGATCTCACAGTGGAGCCTATCTGGCCTAGAACTAGCTATGTAGACCAGGCTCAAATTCCCAGAGCCAGGCCTGCATCTGCACATCAAGTGCTGGAATTAAAGACATGAGCTGCCAGGCTTGGCTTTAACTTCTCCTCCTCCTCCTCTTTGTTCTTGGTTTTTTAAGAGAGAGTTTCTCTATATAGCCTTAGCTGTCCTGTAGGCCAGGCTGACCTTGAATTTACAGAGATCTGACTGCCTCTGCTTCCTGTGTGCTGGGATTAAAATCATGCACCACCACCACCTGGCTGGCTTTAACTTCTTTAAATTTCTCTCTCTCTCTCTCTCTCTCTCTCTCTCTCTCTCTCTCTCTCTCTCTCTCTCTCTCTCTCTGTGTGTTTGTCAAGTGAGTGTGGGTGCCCAGAAGAGCCTGAAGGAGCTCCTGGAGTTGCAGTTATAGGTAGTTGTGAGGCATCTGATGTGGATGATGGTAACTGAACTGGAATCTTCTGCAAGAGCTGGCTTTGGACTTCTCTAAGTTCAGTTGAGTGCACAGTTAGGTAACAGCCTGTGGCCAGCAGCTGCCATCCTGTGTAGCTGGGGTCTACAGCTGTGCAGCTGGCAGAAGAGCAGCAAACAGCCGAGCTTCAAAGCTTGGTGTTCTGGGTTGATCGCTAAGGTCTGAAATGCCCCCCACCAGCTCATTTTGAACTCTTGCTCTCCAGAGGGAGTACTATTCCGGGGACACTGTGAAACCTTTAGGAGAAAAGACTGGGCTGGAGGAAGCAAGCGTGCCTTCGAAGGTTATACCTAGCTCCTGGTTCCCGTCGTGGTCTTTGCCTCCTAGTCTACCACTGTGTGCGTGGATGTCACTCACCACACACACACACACACACACACACACACACACACACACACACACACACGGCCATTGCCATGCTGTTCTGCCTGAGCACTTGGGGCCATGCAGTGATGAACCGGACTCTCTGAAATGGGGACTAAAACAAGTCCTTCCTTTAGTTGGTTATGTCTAACACAAAGATACACCCAGTCAGAGCTGTGAACCGGCTGTTGTCACTGGGGACATGGGTGCTCTAAGAATCACACCAGGAGGTCCCACGGCAGGAAAGCACAATCTCCCAACGTGACAGGGATCAGCTGCCTGAGGGCGGCGTGGAAGGGCACAGCGATCCCCAGATCTCGGGTGTGGCCCGTGTTGGGCCTGCACTGTAACCTCGTTACCCATTCATTACCCATCTCCTCAGTGATGTCTGAACTGATACGGCTGTGTCTGTTTCGTCTGCCCCAAGTCTGAAGAGTCCAGGTGTGTCTCCTCATCTGAGTTAACACCTGCTCTCATGGCCTCAGCGCCTTTCCCAAACCTCTCCGGCTTTCCCTGCCTTCAGTGAAACTTGCTGTCCTCTGAGGACTGAGGGGAAGGGCTTAAAATGATAGACTGTAAGCCCTAAGCGAAGTGTGAGCATCCTTGTGTTGTTTCTCCTCACTCGCCCCAGCTTCTGGTAGCCCCAGTTGATATTGCTCCACTGTCTCTGCCCATTTCCTGTGCTGGCTTTCCCCTCTGTCTTCCGTTTTTCTTTGTTCTGACTCCCCTGGTTTTATGAGGCTAGTGGAGGCCATCCTACTCTAGATGACCTTGTCCTAACTTGGTTGCATTTGCTAAGAGCATATTTTTAAGGAAGACCACATTGACAGGGAGTGTGGATCAGGACTGGAACGCATCTTTTCAGGGGACACATTTTAACCCACCCAGGCAGGGTAAGTCCTGCTGCTCCCCTTCATTAAGGCCCCCCACCCTGCTCTGTGGAACCTCTGGTTATGCTCCGCTACCCATTTTTGTTGGTCTCTGCTGTTGGCTCCAGGACACTGGGTATCTTATCCACAGCTAGCTCCTGGCCACTGTCTCCCACTCCACCCGTCTCCGTCATTCTTGCTAATATCAGCCTCCCTGTCAGCCTGCAGGCCTCTTGACCTCCACTGTCTCACCATGCGTCATCTTCCCACCCACAGGCTTCTTCGCGTCCGTGCCCAGTTTAGTCTCTGACGTCTTGCTAGACTCTTCTTGCCAACTTCCTTGATTCTTCCATCCTTATCCTCTGTCGCTCCTGTCTGGAAACACCTGACCCTTGCTGGGCTCTCTTCCCCACCTCCTCAAAAAGGGCTTCCTGAGAATAAAAGATGGGAAAAAGAAGAACCAATAGGTGCACTTCCAAATTCATGACCACACGTCTTGGTGCCGCCTGGCACTTCCCCCAGGTTTCTTGCTTTGATTCCTTTCCTATTGAGTTAGTTTTCTACTGCTACATAACATACACCCAGAAATGCAGTGGCTTAAAGCAGCACTGTCCATCACTGCACCGTCTAAAGGATAGATCAGATTTTTACAATGCCAGGGGCTCACCAGGCCAAAATCAGGAATAGTGCTGGGCTGGGCTCCAGCCAGGATACTTAGAGATAGAACTCGCTTCATGCTTGGCCAGGTTGTTGGCAGAATTTAGCTTCTCAGGATGCTGATGTGAGGTCCCTAGTCCCTTCTGGGTCTGCCCTCTGCTCCTAGAGACTGTCCTTCTTCTTGCTATGACCAGGTATAGCCATGGTAATACTTTCTTCCATTTCTCTGTCTTCCCTGTAGACCCCTGGCCAGAGAAATTTCTATGCCTTTAAGGGCTCATGCGGTTCAGTGAGGCCTACCTGGATAGCTACTCCTATCAAATCAATGATGAGCAAGGCCTGTAATTCCAGCACTCCGGAGTCTAAGGCAGGGAGATCCCAGGAGTTTGAGCCAAGCCTGAGGTACCGTCTGAGACCCTGTCTCCACAAACAAATGAACACAAATCCCCAACCAAACAAAATGATCAACCATGCTACAAACCAGGTGTGGTGGTTCACAGCTGTATTCCCAGCCTTTGGAGCTCTGAGGAAGAAGGATCATGATGAACTTGAGGCAGGCCTAGGACAAGCAGCAAGACCTTGTCTTTTCAAAAAAACCAACAAAAATGATCAATTATGCCACATGACGTTGCCCAGGCCTATGGTGACTGAAACTCATTTATGAGTTCCAGGGACTGGGGGTGTATGTGACATTAGGAAGCTGCCTTCAGAATTCTGGTATTTCTCCAACTTTCTGATCTGGTGATCCACATCCTATCCCTTCTCTTCTAATAAAGGCGTCGGTGCCACCATGGGAGCTACACCCCATGACCTTCTCTAACCTTAAGTAACTCACAGAGGCCTGTCTTAGTTTGTAATAGTTTTAGGTACAAAATACCTTGACAAAAGTAGCTGAGGGAGGAAAGGTTTACTTGAACTCACAATTCCAGGTTACAGCTCATCATTGGGGGAAATCAAGGCAGCAAGAACTTGAAGCAGGGGGCCACATCCACAGTCCACAGCAGAGGAAGAGTGCATGTATGCATGCTTAGTGCTCAGCTGGCTTTCTGTTTTTTTTATCCAGGACCCCAAGCCTAGGGAATGGTGTTGCCCATCATGGGTATGTCTTCCCACCTCAATTAATGTAATGAAGATAATCCCACATGGACATGCTTACAGACCAGCCTAATCTAGACAGCCGCCCACTGAGACTCTCTTCCTAGGTGATTCTAGATTGTGACAAGCTGATAATTAAAACTAATCATTACAGGCTTCACCTCCAAATACCATTTTTTTATGAATTTGAAGATTAAGTTTCTAATATATGAACTTTTAGAGGACATTTTTAAATCATTGTGTTATGGCAGTTATCTTGACCCTTCAAATTTACACACTTAGGCTATGCACCTTCTTTCTTTCTTTCTTTTTTATTTAATTATTTTTGAGCTGAGGATCGAACCCAGGGCCTTACACTTGCTAGGCAAGCGCTCTACCACTGAGCTAAATCCCCAACCCGCACCTTCTTTTTTATGTGTGTGTGTGTAACTGGGGCTTATGCAGCCCAGGCTGTCCCCAAACTAGCTATGGCTACCTGAGACCCCTGAACTCTTGGTCTTTCTGCCTCCACATCCCAAGTGTTGGGACTGCGTGCAGACCACACCTACCTTCCTTGTCTTTAGTTGTACCTCTAGGTCTCTCTTGCCTTCCTGAAGACTCAATTTCCCCCCACCTTCTCTTCTTCAGTCTTTTCTTGACTTCAGGAACAAGAATATCAATAGACAACCATGATGTAGTATTGACTTTTTTTTTTTTTTTTTTTTTTGACAAGGTTTCTCTGTGTGTAGCCCTGGCTGTCTTAGAACTCTCTCTGTAGACAAGGCTGGCCTCAAAGTCATAGCGATCCACCTGCCTTTGCCTCCCAAGCTGGGATTAAAGGTGTGCACCACCATCACCCCCTGGCAGTATTGTCTGTTTTTTTTTTTTCCTTTTTTTTAAAGATTAGATTTATTTTATTTTATGTGTGAGTGTTTTGGCTGTGTATCTGTATGTGCACCATTCATGTACTTGGTGCTTGCAGAGGTCAGAAGAGGGCACTGGCTCCCCTGGAACTGGAGTTACAGACGGTTATGAGCCACCATGTGGTTTTTTTCTCCAATAACAGCAAGTGCTCTAAACCACTTAGCCATCTCTCCAGCCCTATGTTGCCTGTCTTTAAAACACACTAAACCTCCAGACTCCACCTTTGACTTCAGTCACAGCAACACTCCCTGAAAAACAAGTGGACTTTTGCTCACCCACTTCAAGCCAGATGCTACAAGGTGGCTCTTGTCAAATTTTAAGTCTTTTGGAAGCTGGGTCCTCAGGCATCTATCTCATGGCTCAAGAGCCAGATGTCCAGGTGGCTCCCAGAAATGGCTGGCAGGTGATGGTGGCTCCTGGCTAGAGCTTAACTTAGCTGGTGCCGGTGACCAGCATGTCCACATGTCTATGTGATTGGGCTTCTCAGAATGGAAACTGGGTTCCAAGAGGGAGTATCCCTGGAGCTAACATTCCAAGAGAACCAGCTAGAAGTCACAGGCATCTCGAGATCCAGCTTTGGAAGATATGCAGCATGACTCTAGAGACTGTAGGTGAGACACCAGACCATGCTAGATGCAACTTTAAGAGTTTACATACAGGCCAAGGTGATTTGGAGCTATTTTTGAAGAATTGCTACCCTAGTCACCAACAATCTGATTCTCAGATTCTCATATTTCTTTTCTTCTTCTTCTTCTTCTATTCTTCTTCTTCTTCTTCTTCTTCTTCTTCTTCTTCTTCTTCTTCTTCTTATTATTATTATTATTATTTTGAGTAAAGGTCTCATTATGTAGCCCAGGCTGGCCTGAAACAGAGATCACCTGCTTCTGCCTCCCTAGGATTGGAATTAAAGGCATGCATCACTATGCCTGTTTTCTTTCTTTCTTTCTTTCTTTCTTTCTTTCTTTCTTTCTTTCTTTCTCTTTCTTTTCTTTCTTTCTTTCCTTCCTTCCTTCCTTCCTTCCTTCCTTCCTTCCTTCCTTCCTTCTCCCTCTCTCCCTCCCTCCCTCCCTGCCTTTCTTCCTTTCTTTAAACTTGCCATGTAGTTGAAGATGACTTTAAACTGATCCACTGGCTTCCACCATCATGCCTGATCAATTTATGTGGTGCTGAGGATCAAACCCAGGGCTTCATGCATGCCAGGCAAGTACTCTTTTTTGTTTTTTGTTTTGTTTTTGTTTTTCGAGACAGGGTGTCTCTGTGTAGCTTTGTCTCTGTGTAGCTTTGGCACCTTTCCTAGAACTCACTCTGTAGACCAGGCTGGCCTCGAACTCACAGAGATCCACTTGGCTCTGCCTCCCAAGTTCTGGGATTAAAGATGTGACCCACCACTGCACGGCTAGGCAAACACTTTTATTAAGCTAACCACATCCATATCCAGGTTTCCTCTCCATACTTCCATGTGAATGTCTAATGACATGACTAATGGCCTATATCTGGTTCTCGACCACAACACTTCCTTGGCTTTTTCCATCTTAACTAATGTGATATCATTGTTTAAAGTTGAGACTCTCTCACTTCCTGTCAACCCCTCCCCAACACAAAAATGACCATTAAGAAGCAAAGCCCCAAAGAGAACTGTTTTCTGGTAGGGTATTAATAGAATTCTTTAAAGATGGTAATTTTTTCTTTATAGAGACAAAAGCTATTATTAGGTTTATAATATAAAAACAGCCCATTACTCTGTCCTCATATATTCTCATTCCTCAAGTTAACCACTCTTAACTATTTAGTCCTTTCTTCTATGTGCTTGATATATATGTTTAATAAACACATAAACTATATACAAATATATTTAATAAACATACAATTATTATATATTTAATAATTATATATATCAGAACTTAATAAGCCAGCTTTTAGATAACAACAGTAGAGCAAACCTGAGGGCTGAGAACCTGGTAGTTACCTGGTCCTTGAGGCTGAAACCTGGCAGTCAGAGCAGTGCCAGAAAAGCTGTTTCTCACTGCAGGAGGGTGACAACCAATAGTTACTCAGTCCACAAGGCAGGGTGCTTCAGTGGTCCCTATATGGTACCAGAAGCTTGAAAGTTTCCTGAGAGCAGCTTTTCTCTAGTCCTTGATGAAAGCTTGGAAATGAATCATCACCATCATCATCACCACCACCATCACCATTATCATCATCACCATCATCATCATCATCATCATCATCATCTTTCTGCAATACCTTTTTTATCTGAGCTGCTGACAGAAGGTACCGCCTACCATCCCAGTGGGTCTTCCCACATCAGTCGAGGGAATCAGGACAATTCTTTAGGTGAGGCTCCCTATTCAGATGACTAATTTGTGGCAAGTTGACATTAAAACTAACCATGATACTTGTATATTTAAAAGGTTCTCATGTTGTATAGACATTTAAAAAATTTTGATGTTATGTTATCTATTGCTTTAAGCATATTTATTTATCTTATATTTATTTATTTATTCATTATATGTTAGAGAGAGAGAGAGCTTCTGGAGATTGGACTATGGTTTCTCCTGCTGAGTCATCTTTTGGTCTCAACTTAAGCTCTTTCATAGACTCACTTCTTGCCCAACCAAATACATTTACTTTTTCTTTCTTTTTATATAAGGAGTGTCATGTAGGCCAGACTGGCCTTGAACTCATTACAGGGCTGAGGATGATGTTGACTTCCTGATTTTCCTACTAAGATTACACTTAGCCCATTTACTTATTCTTTTAAAAATATTTATTTATTTATAACAATAAGTGTGTGTGTGTGTGTGTGTGTGTGTGTGTGTGTGTGTGTGTGTAAGGCAGGGGAGGATGTTCAGTGTCTTTGTCTATTGATCTTCTCTGTATGCATTTATTTATTTATTTACTTATTTATTTTTAGACAAGGTTTCTTACCAAACCTGGTTCTAGCCATTTTGGCTAGGCTGGCTGACTAACAAG
Organism: Onychomys torridus; assembly: GCF_903995425.1. Classification (NCBI taxonomy): domain Eukaryota; kingdom Metazoa; phylum Chordata; class Mammalia; order Rodentia; family Cricetidae; genus Onychomys; species Onychomys torridus. The sequence continues at coordinate 37,442,814 of NC_050449.1, read as the reverse complement.
GTCAACATCGGAGTTACAGGCATGGGGACATGCTTTGCCTTTACATGGCTGCTGGGGATTTGAACTTGGGCCCTCTTGCTTTCACAGCAAGTGCTCTTACCCGCTGAGCCACCTCTCCTTCTCCTCCTTCCTTCTTCTCCCTTTTCCTCCTCCTCCTCCTCCTCCTCCTCCTCCTCCTCCTCCTCCTCCTTATTCTTGAGACAAGGATTTACTGAATAGCTCTGGCTGGCCTAGAACTCACTAAGTAGACTAAGGTGGCCTTGAACTCACAGAGACCTGCCTGCCTCTGCCTCTGAGTGCTGGGATTCAAGCTGCGCCCTTTACACCTGGCCTCACTCTTGTTCTCGTCTTTCCCTCGGAGCTTTGCTGTGATTTTTGGTCAAGGTCACACTCCATGCTGTCTCCGTCCATTCTCTCTGCTGTAATACCATAGCCCGTGCGGCTGACAAGCAAGTGATAGAAAAGTACTTTTCACGTGCTTCAGCCACTCTGCTAGGGAGCGTGTGTGTTCTTTTGTTGTCTGTGTAGTAATTTAAAAAAGGAAAAGATGATTCCAATCCCCCAAAAGACAGGAATTACAAAAACAGTACAAGAGGGACTGGAGAGATGGCTCGGTGGTTAAGAGCACTGCTGGAGGACCTGGGTTCAATTCCCAGCACCAATGGCAGCTCACGAACATCCATCTGTAACTCCATTTCCAGGGGATCCAAATCTTGTAGGCTGGCTGTACTCTTGAGGCCAGAGGCTCTTGGTCTCATATACCTGTGACTTAGTTTCCCCTAGTGGTAGCAGCTTGTATAACCAGTACAATAGCAAAGTTGGGATGCTGATATTGGCCAAGGTCACAGGCTTCCTTTGGATTTCACCAGTCTTCCACGTTCATGCTAAATGTCTCTCCAAGACACCACTTCTCCTTATTTTCACCTATAACTTCTGTCCAAGTCATCATCCTCTCTTTGGACTACTGCAGTAATTCCCTCCTCCTCAAGACTGTGTCCCACTCTATAGCCCAGGCTAGGCTCACCATGTAGCCCATTCTGGCCCAGATCATGGCACCCCACTTGCTTCCAGACCCCCAAATACTGGGACTGCAGATATGAGCTTCTACACTTGGGTTTCCCTACTTACTGTTTCAATTATTGTTCTCTAATCTCTCTCCACAGAGCAGCAAGAAAGAGCTGAGCGCAGGCTCAGATTAGATCCCGATGCATCCAACCAGAGGCCTGTGCATCCCATGAGAGTTATGAATGTGGTCCAATACTAAATCATAAACTTCCATATCCTAGAATTTGGGAGGCTGAAGCAGGCAGATCTCTGTGAGTTCAAGGCCAGCCTGGCCTATGTACAGAGTTCTAGGCTAGCCAGGGCTATATAGAGAGATCCTCCAATCATCAGAGTCCTCCATAGGCGTCTGCTCTTGATTCTAAGCCATCTTCTCTGACCTGGGGTCTCCCATTGGCTAGGCAAGAGATACTTTCTCTCCAAGGGTGGGGGAAGATTCTGGGCCACATAATCTCTGGAGACCAAGAGCACTGGGCCTTGGTGAGGAAAGCTGTCCCGCCATTACCTCAAGCACCCTTGGGTTGAGCAGAAGGTGGGGCAGTGACTCTCTAGCCCATGCTAGAGCTCAGAAGGAACTCAGCCTAGTGTTCTATCATGAGTGCACATGGGAAGAGGTACCTGCCCTGCCCCCAACACAAAAGCTATAAGGAGTTGGGCTTTGTGCAAGAAGGCAGGAAGTTGCATGTCGCAGGTCCCCGAGGCTGCGATGACTTTCTTGCTGGCCAGTGAAAATCCCCACATGTCATGGTAATCCCCTTAGCCTTTCAAGGGAGTTCTAGATGCCAGAGGAACTGCTGGAATGATGACTTTGAACAGTTTGTCTCAGTGGGCAGCTCCGTGCAGATGTAGGGTACAAAGAAAGGCATTAAAAAACCATTTTAAGTAAACCTTTTGAAAAACACTTTAGTGCGGATATGTGTATATAAGCATACACAAGTGTGCCATGGTGTAAGTGTAGAGGTCAGGACAGCTTTTAGCCACTGGTTCTCTCTTTCTACCAGTTCCAGGGATTGAAATCAGGCCACTTGATGACAAGTAATGTTACCCACTGAGCCATCTCACCAGACCCAAGACACTTGGCATTTGATGCTTTTGAGCTAGAATTCTAGGCCTTAAGGTGGAGAACTAAGCAGCTGAAGGTAGAGAGCAGTCGGAGCAGTGAGGATGTGAACAGGAGGCCTGGGGCATAGTGAGCCTGGAACCTCAGGCCTTCCTAAGTGCCCCAGATACTAAGGACATCCCACAGCCTCTACAAGATGTGCTGACTCAACCAGAGGGACCGATGGGTGTCATGGCCAGCTGCTGAGAACCGTTAGTATTCCTGTCTGTGTTATGATTGTCTTGGGTTGGTTTAGATTGCAAGGCCTCATGTCTTTTGGCCCATATCCTCTTCAGACCTCCTGCCCCATGGTCCTCTGTGGCTTCTTAGGCTGAGTCTATTCTCTCTAAGTCTGCAACTTGGAGATAACGTCAAAGGGCAACTCCACCTCCCTAACTCTCCAGGGAAAGAGTGCCAAGTGTGACAAAGGGCACACCAGGAACATCACCCAGGTGCTAGGCTTCTCATTTGGGCTTCCTACCTGGCCTCCCAATTCCTCCCAGAAAAACACTTTGAAATTGACCTCCCATTGCTCCAAGGGCAGAGCTTTCCAAACTTGCCTGGCACTAGTGGGGCCTGTGTTGGCGGGTGAACTCATTGCTGTTGCTGGATGAGTCAGCAGAGAGAGCACATATTGATTTGAGTGAAGATCTCACAGTAGAGTCATGTCCCTGTGGGAGGGGGGGGGGTGCAGAAACGGGGAGAGAGGAGGCCAGGGGACAGGACAGGCTGGGGTACCCCAGTATCCTGTTGGAAACACCCAGCCAAGCCATCTGGGTCAGGGACCATGGCAGAGCAAAGGAGACAGACACCAGGGCAGACTCCAGAGGCTTGGTTTTATTGTGCAGTTTTTTCCCCCCTCAGTGAGATGCGGTAAGCTGGGGCGGCGTTACACACAGGACAGGCAGAGCTGCCAGCAGGGAAGTGGGTGTTGGGAAAGCTATCTTCCAAGAAGTGGTCACACTGGGTCTCACTTCACTACCGGCCTTCCACCCTAGGAGGTCCCAGAGGAGGCAGGTTGCAAGACTCTGGTTGTCTGGGGGTCAGGGACAGCTAGAGAGGCTGGCACAGAGAGGTAAGGGAAGGAAGAAGGAAGAATCTCCCTCAGCAAACTGGGTCCACCTGGATGGTGCTAGGACCTCCTTCCTGCACCGACTTAGATCCTGCTAGTTAGAGTTCTGGCTCCTTGGGAACAGATGAGGGGCTTGCCTTCCTCTGCCACACTTTTCACTACAGGCAGTGGCGGAGACAGGAGGGTGGTGTTACCTCACCGCCTACCCCTCCATTTTCCCGACATTCTCTGCCTGGACCTGCATCTTGATTGAATGAGCCCTGGCTCAAGAGCTCCAGGGGGTGCTTCTTCGGTGGTATGAGGGGGCTTGTATGTGGTGGCTGAGAACGACCTTGTGGAATCTCAGTTCTCCTCCTCACTGGACGGGCCACAAAGGCTGAGCAGCACCCTGATATCTTGAGATCTTAAGGCCCCCCTCGCTGCCCGCTGAGTGATAGTTTCATCAAGAGTATGACCGTACCAGGCACAGGCACACTTTCAAATCCCTCATCCATGTTTCTTTAAGGCATCTGGCCTGGTAGGCAAGGAGGAACCCCCCTGTCCCCCAGGGACTGGTATCCTGTCACCCATCCATGAGGTCCCCAATCCTGGCCTCCCTTGTCACAAACTCCCAGGGAAAAGAAAGGAGAAACTCTAAATAAACAGACAGAAGCAGCCCTGGAACAGAGTATAAAATGGCAGCCAGTGGTGTGCGGAGAGGGTGAAGTGTCAGAGGGGGGTGGGCGATGGCATGCAGCACTGGGGTTCCTTACAAGGGACAGGGTCCCGATTTCTCCCCAAGGCATCTGAGGGACTGGGGAAGGGAGTCAGCTGACCCAGAGAAGCAGGACCTCTGTACTGGGCCTTGAAGATTTCCTGTTTCTCTGTGGACCCAACCAGTCACAGAGAAATGAAATCCGTGGCTTGGAGGAGAGAGAGGGAGAGCAGGAGCAGCCATGAGGTGTTCTGAACCAGCAGGCTTATGCCATCACACTTCACCAGCTTGTCTGTGGAGAGAGAAGGAGGTCAGAGGAGGAGGGCAGCAGAGACAGCACCAGGTGTTATCCTTTTAAGGGGGTTGGTGTCTTAACGGACTCAACCTGACAGTGTAACGGTGTCGGAACCACCATCTTCCCACTAGCCGATTCCTCAGCTCTTGAATATACGCCTCTACTACAAGCGTTGCCTATCTGGCCCCTGATCTTTCCCCACTCACACAGAGGGCAGCAGTTAGGGGAGGCTATAGGGCCCCTGTCCCCTCCAGCCCAGCTAATGGAGCTGCTGGTTGGTCGTCCCCCCCCTTCCCCCCCCCCCCAGGCAGATTGGTTAGCCCCAGCATGGCTAACCTGGCCATTTCATCTTTCTGGGGACCAGTCTCACCTCTGAGCACATCAACGTTTTGAGAGGAGACTGAGGGAGTCTGGCCAGAGGACCGCAGCTCACACGTGTAGATGCCCTCATCCTTGCTGGTAAAGTTGGCTAAGGTGAGGATCTTGATGTTGTGGTGGCTGGTGAAGGTGGTCCGGGAGCGGTATGTGTGCTCGGGTACTCCAACAGTGCCTGCCAGTACGTGCTTCTTTTTGTCTCGGGTCAGGCTGAACTCGTGCTGGATGGGCAAGTTGGTGTTATTCTCATGACGACAGTCCAGGCGAAGGTTCTGGTCCACTAGGCAGGCGGTCAGGCTGGTCACCTTCTGCCCTCGGGACATCTGCAAGACTGGCACAGCAGTGTCTTCTCTGAATTGGGGGAGATACAGAGCAGGGGCCTCCCTCCTGCAGGAAGAGTAGACTGGGGCCTGGCTGGGGAGGATGTGGGGTTTGCACGCACCCCTGGGGTACTGGTGGGATATCATAACAACCCCCCCCCAACTTCTATCTCTAGTCTACTCAACCTCTAGAGCCCATCTATGGTCCCAGAACTGGAGATTAAAGGGAGTTCTTAGTTCCTGCATGGAGTTTCCAATTTGGCAAAGCCCACCACCGACCGACACAGTGAAGCTGAGCCCTCTCAGCCACCTGTGCCTCGGCGGAGTCTATGACAAAGAGGCTACTTTCCCAAGGGAAGGGAGCCGGACGCCCTGGCTTGCCAGCCTGCCCCTTGCCCAGTACCTGAAAGCAGGAGAGCGATGCTGATGACTGGGTTCATGGTGCCAAGGGTTCTGTCCTGGATCCTGGGGTGGGGAAAGCTGGGTATCAGCCAAGAGGTGAGACAAGTGGTTCATGTTTACCGTGAGGGCGTAAGGCCCACAGAGGGCATGGGGGACACCCAAGCCCTCTCTTCACCCCCTTCACTTCCTGCTGGGCAACTTCGGCCACTGTTTTTTCCTCTGGGATTTAAGACCTCTGAGGCAAGGATTGCCTACATTTAAAATTTTGATTTGGTAAACAGCACGTGACTTTTGCTCTCTTAATCAGAGTCTGAGTGCACGCTTCAGGAGGGTTAGACTCGGTCATGTCGCTGTACAGCTGGTCTCCAGAACTCATTCGGTCTTTCCAAATGAATGCTTTCAGAGCCATTAAACAAATCTCTCCTTGGGGACTACTTCAGAAGAAGATCCCTAATGCCCAGATCAGCCCTAGCATATAATGGATACTCAAATATTTATTTATTTATTATTATTTTATATGGTCTCACTATGTAGCTTGGGCTGGCCTCAAACTTACCAAACTGGCCAGTTTCCTGAGTGCTGGGATTATAGATATGCACCTGCCTTATTATTATTATTATTTATTATTATTATTTTTTGAGACTATATCTCCCAATGTAGCTCAGGATGTCCTCAAACTCTGCCCTGCCTCAGCTCCCTGAAAGCTAGATAAAAGATATTTTCTGAATAAATGAGGCTCTCTAAATCTTATATAAGAATAGGATTGTGGCCAGGCATGGTGGCACATGCCTTTAATCCCAGGCAGAGGCAGGAAGATCTGAGTTTGAGGTAGCCAGCTGATTTATAGAGCGTGTTCCAGGATAGCCAGGGCTGCTATACAGAGAAACCTTGTATGAGAGAGAGAGAGAGAGAGAGAGAGAGAGAGAGAGAGAGAATAGGATTTGTGAAAATGAGAAAATGGTAAACATCAGGCACTATGCCCCACAGTAAGTGATCCAGATAACTTAATGGCTGGAGATGAGGTCAGGCACGCATGTAGCTAAGGTGCCACAGAGGCCTGTACAGGGCACAGGATGTGAATGAGCAGCCATAGTGCTCTGGTTATACATAAGCCAGAGGTACTTGCAGATGGCCAGCTCTCAAGGGCTGCAGTTTTCTAGTCCAGCGCTCATAGCTTCCCCACATAGGTTTTTCTCCCCACCCTTGCTGCCCCGCACCCAGGAGCCCCCTTCTCAACACATTGGCAACACTGAGCAGGTACTCTAGGCTGCCCTTGCCCAAGAGAGCGTTCTCGGGCTCCACCTAGGCCACACAGCCCTTGCGCAGGGCACACCATTCTGCCACTCTCACAGTCCAAGGTCCATGGGGGAAAAGATTAGGGTCTCGGGGATGGGCCGCGACAGCGAATGTCATTTCAGCTTGAGGAGCCAGATCCCAAGGTTCTGTGGCGGAGATGACGTGTGGGGGAGGGTAGTATTGATTTGTTTTATAGCCCTGGTGAGTTTGGAATTCAAGATATAAGACCAAGTTGGTCTTGAACTCACGATCCTGCTGCTTCCATCTCCTGAGGGCTGAGATTACAGGCTAGCCTACCATGCCCAAGCCCGCATAGGGCTTGGATTTAGGAACACTGTTATGGAGGAGGGAGTGTGGACTTGGGATCCAGGGGAGGAAGAGGGAACCCTAGAGGACAGAGATGGGGCTGGGACCGGGGAAGCCTGGCAGAACTAGATGGAGAGGTAGAGTGCGCTAGCAGAGGCGGTTTGTGTCCTGGTGCCCCAGGCTCAGAAGCCCACACCCAGCCAAACTCTGCGGCCCCTCCCTGAGGCCCTGCCTGGCTGATCCCACCCTGATGCCATTTCCTTATTTCAGTCCTCCTCTATCAATTGAGGTTCCCCTTCTCCCCGGTTGGCATCCTTTCTAGCTCTCCCCTCCCCCCGCGCCTATCACCTAGTCCCCTTCCGCAGCACTGCGGTTTCCTTACCTGAAGTTCCCCCGCACCCGCACCCAGCGAGAGCTGCGAGGTCACCCGGGCGGAGCCTCCCTCCAGCTTGCCCCCTGCCTCTTCCTATCTGCACTACCCCCCTACCCTAGGGATCTGAGCTTGGGGACCTCTGGGTGGAGGGCAGAACCAAAGGTTGTCCTCAGTGTCCTTCCTCACCGTTCTCCTCTGGCACTCAGTCTCTGACAGCGCCTGCCCGCCAGCAAAAGCTTGAGAGCCTCCCTGCACAGCCTCTCCCGCTCAGCCTGAGATGCAGGTCCCTTCCCCAGTTCCCGCGCCCCCATCAAGGAGCGCCCTCACACCCTTTCCCAAAGCAGCAGCTGGGAGGGCTTGCATCCTCACCCTGTGGCTCTCCCTGTGTGTGCGGGTTCCTGCTGGCTCCCGCTCTCACCTGGACTCTGGTAGCTGCAGCCTCCTCCGGATGCACCACCGCCTCCAGTAGCTGCACCCAGCGCTGAAGCCCGCAGTTTTCACCAGGGGTGGGGGAGAGGGGGAGCGGGGAGGGCCTCGGGGTTCAGCCAATCAGAGGCTAAGGGGAAAGGATGGAGGGGGTGGGGAGGCGGGCTAGGGCGCGCCTGGGTGTGGGTAGGTGGTTTGCTGCTGCTGAAGGGGTACCCTCACTCCTATGGCTGGCTGGCCTGCTCAGGGAATAGACAGTTTGGGAGCCCCGGAATCAGGATGGGGCAGCCTCCTTCTCACACCCTGAGATGCTGGCTCTCCTTTGAAGGTTGTGTAACCCTTTCTCGGCTAGAGCTTTCAGAAGTCTGGACAACAGAAGGGTAAAGAGTGCTTGTGGGGAGGCCTGCTAGTTTACCCCTTCTTTTCCCTCTAGGCTGGAGCCTCCAGTGATGAGTTTCGGCTTTGGAGCCTGGTCTTTCTGCCAAGGAAATTGGTTGGTTGTTTTCCATGCTAGAGCAGCCGTTTGAAAGCAAGGGGTACACCGGCCTGGCCCCCTCTCTGTTGCCTAGGTGTGCCCACCTCCAGGTACTCAGAGCACTTGGCTCTGCGTGGAAACAGTGCTTTCTGCCTCTGCCTCTGCTTCTGATCTTGAGCTGGCACTTCCTAGCCCAGCCAGCTAGAATGTTTTCACTTCCATGGGCACAAGATGGTCCCATGTGGTCTTCAGACTAGGGAAGGAGTGTGGCCTTCTAACAAGTGTTGTGCTGGGCTCATTACAACCATGGTCACATTCGTCCCCACTGCCATCACAACAGACTCCTCCTGTCCCACTCCTTGTTACTTCACTGTTGGCAAGTGGCCCAGCTGGCCAATTGCAGGATTGGGAACCCAAGCCCTCAATGCTGAGACACTCCACTCTGCACCCTTCAGCTGGCGGAAGAGACAAAGAGAACTCTCAGAATGGGGCTATATGACTACCTGGAAAGGCTGAACCCCAGTTCTTCATCCTCAGGGATACCCCTTCTCCCCCATCAACTTGATGTCACCAAGAGACTCTTTTTAAACACCTAGTGCTAATGATTTATTTCTTTATATTTGTATTATTTTAAATGAAACTTAAAATTCTTCACACACGCACACACACACACACACACACACACACACACACACACGTAGTTGAAGTTTTTTTTTTTTTTTGGTCCTGCCCAGCTCCCAAGGCCCTGTGGCTGCTTGGACCCAAGTAAACACAGAGAGGCTTATATTATTTAAAACTGCTTGGCCATTAGCTCAGGCTGACTATTGACTAGCTCTTACACTTAAATTAACCCATACTTCTTATTTATGTTTAGCCACTTGGCTTGGTACCTTTTTACAGTTCTGCCTTCACATCTTGCTTCTTCTGTGTCTGTCTGGTGACTCCTGACTCAGCCTTCCTCTTCCCAGAATTCTCCTCTCTGCTTGTCTCGCTATACTGTATTTCCCGCCTGGGTACTGGCCAATTAGCATTTTATTTATCAACCAAAAATTGAGCAACCCACATTCACAGCATACAGAAAGACAGCCCCAGCGCACGTGTGTGTGTGTGTGTGTGTGTGTGTGTGTGTGTGTGTGTGTGTGTGTCTGAATGCACATATTTGGAGGCCAGAGGACAGATTTCCAGAGTTGGTTTCTCCTTCTACCATGTAGTTCATAGGGACTGAACTCAGGTTGTCAGACTTGCTGGCAAGCCCCTTTACCCACCAAGCCTTCTTGCTGGTCCCTATATATTTTTAAAAGGCTGGTTTGATTCGAACCTCCTGGTCTCTGAATTTTGGTGGGGATGTCTTGTGGGCTAGCCCTGCCTCTCAACCATGAGCCTGCTCGTTCTCCTGTTTCTTCATAGAAGTCAGCCCTGGCACCTCACTGCAGTTTTCAATACAGTAATGGCACTGTTGGAAGCCATCCCTGGGCCTGCAGATGCAATTTCAGTCTCCTCCCTCAGATGACAGGAGTGGGGGCTGTTCAGTAAGCCACTGAACTCCTGGGGTGCTTTTGGTAAAGCTCCCCAGGGCTTGGGAGCTAAAGAACAGGGGTCCCCAAGGACCACCCTTCTTCATAGATGAGCCCACCCACCTTTACTGCTCATAGGGGAATTTCTCAGGATCTGGATGCCCTGACCTCAGCGACTCACCTCATTGCCATTCTTTCTCATTCTTTCAACTTCCTTCCTGTCTCATTCCACAAGGGCTCGATGCTGTCCCTGGACTGCAGTGTGTTCCTTTCAGCTTAGTGGCTTTTGAATTCGACCCAGGGATATTTCCTATCAGAGTTCAATTGCTTTAGTTTGGGACTTCCTCCTCTCAGAGCTTGGGCCTGGAGCTGTGTGGTTCCTTGATTCTGGGGCAGATGGGCTGCTCAGAGGGCTGTCAGTGGCAAGGGTCGGGGCTCAGGCTGCCTGAGGCCCTGGATGCTTCTCTGCAAGCCCATCCCAGGCCTATCTGTGCCACTTTGTGAAGGTTTCCAGGACCTGGCCTACTTCTGGGTCCCTAGGCACTCTGCCTTCAGGAAGGGGAGGGGAGCATGGCCTGTTGAGAACTTGCAGCTCGGGGTCTGTTTGAGCAACATCTCCAGTTGGATAGAATCAAAGGCCTGAAGAAGACAACCCAGGATCTGGGGAGGGATCATGGATGGGGAAGGGGAGGAGCCTGAAAAGCTCCCATTTACTGGTGGACAAGTCAGAAGCCGAAAGCTGGAAGAATTGAGTCAAGGTAAGATGGTCTCTTGTTGGTCACCTGGACCTCTCTCCTTTCTTTGTCTCCTGTAGCTCCAGCTTGAGACACATGGGTGACAAACTCCTCAAGATCAGACCACTCTAGGGGCAGTCACCCTTTATAGTCATATAAATCATATAGGATGATGTTTTAGATATTATCAGAGTGTTGGGGTCACAGGGGTCACAGAACTTCTCATCACTTTACAGCCTGAACCTAAAGACCAAGGAAGGAAATGACTTGTCAAAAGTCTGTCAGTTACTCTGGAGGGGAGTCAGGCCTGGGATGGAGGAGTTCTTCGGTCTCCAGACTGACTCCACAGTGCTCCGGTGCTTCTAGCATGGGCAGTCAAGGTTTTTCTAGAATAATTTCACTGTCCCGTGTGGGAGATGGTGTGTGGGTATTTGGCCATCACCACCATGTTTGGAATCCCTCTTTTTCACTTAGTTGATGTGGGAAAGGTTCCTATCCCAGGGATAATGGGATGGATGGCTGAACACTTAGTGTTGAGTTGGTAAGGTCAAAAGCAGTATATGGGCCTCATATACTCACATTCCAGAGAACCACACTGTATCCACAGAATTGCCAGAAGGGGCTTGCATCCAGATACTGACCACCCTGGATCTGTGCGAGGCAGGCCTTGGCGGAGTCAGAAGGGTGTGATGTGGAGTTTCCTGCAGGATGGTGGTCTGGCAGACTGGTATCTTTGCAGGTTTCCAGAGAACTGAAGCCTTTGCTCAGGGAGAAGCAAGACCTGAACCTGGTCTCATAAGGAGGGTTGTCTGGCAGAGGACATTGTCAGCTGGGGCTGGAGTGGGAGCACCCTTCTGATTCAACAAGATGGGTGATACTTGAAACCCTGCAGTTTTTATCAGATGCCAAGGCAGCATGTAACACCCAGCTCTAAGTTTGGGCCAGTGGAGCCACACACCTGCCTTTTCTATTTTTCCGTCTTCAGAGTCTGTCTTTCCACTTTTTTATTTAAGTGCTGATGGTGGATTTCCTGTGTGTTAATGTCCTTATATGGCAAAAGAAAACCAGCCCTTTTCTGTTGATTTTTAAACATTCAATAAAAATTTATTATCATTATTAGTGTGTGTGTGTGTGTGTGTGTGTGTGTGTACATGTGAGCGATTGCATGTGCCATGGCATGCATGTTTAGGTCAGATGACAAGTCTGTGGTTCATTTCTTGCCTTCCACCTTTGCAGGAGTTCTGGTCTATTCTGTTTTTGTTTTGCTTTCAAGACAGGGTTTCTCTGTGTAACCCTGGCTGTCCTGGAACTCATGCTGTAGACCAGGCTGGCTTTGAACTCACAGAGATCCATCTGACTCTGCCTCCCAAGTGCTGGGATTAAAGATGTGCACCTCCACACTCAGTTCATTGTTTATTTTTAAATTTGTTTAGAAACATAATTATCTATGGAATTCAAAGGATCCTGGAATCAATATGTACTCTGTTGTCTTTCCTAATTTCAGGTTGGGTTGGTTTCCTAAGGAACCACATGCTTGTTTAGAGAGTATGACCCCCACCCCCAAAAAAAGAGATCATCTTTTAGGGGACAAATTAGAAGTTAAGGGGAGAAAGTACTTAGGCTGGCCTAGAACTCAGGGTCCTCCTTCCTTAGTCTCTTGAGTGCTGGGATTAGAGCTGTGTGCCATTGAACCCAGCTAACAAATTTTTCTTTTGAATTTTTTTTCATAACAATATATTCTAATCATGCTTTTCTCCTCCCAGATCCTCCTCACCTCCCCACCCACCCAACTCCATGCTCTCTCTCTTAAAAAAAAAAAAACAAGCAAGCAAACAAAACAAATAAACGCAAAAGAAAAAGACCGAGAAACTCATCTACCCATCCATCCACCCACAGCTCCCTATAAAAACGGAAACCAAAATATACAAGCAAAAGGCCAGTAAGACAGAAAATATCCAAAGCAATGTGAATCTATAAAAATACCATTGAAATAGTTTTGTGTTGACCATCTATTACTGGGCATGGGCTACCCTGGATGTGGTTAATATGCTGAGACTCCATTGGAGAAGACCAATTTTTCCTTTTTAAGCACCATCTATTGCAGAGAGCTTCTTGGTTAGGGGTGGGAGCCCATGTCAACTTCCTGATCCCAGCTCTAGGACCCTGTCTGTCTTTAGCCTGCGCATCCTGCCATACATAGCCTCTCTGAATTTAAATGTGCTTCATCCTGCTGTGTTTGGAGAACACTGTTTTCTTGGAGTCAGCCATCCCCTTCCTCCTGGATAGGTCAAAGATGAGCCAGAGTTGCTCATGGGTGATAGATTGCCACATTAGTGGCCCCCAATGAATCAAGCCTCCAGCATCTATGCCATTTCTGGGAGTGGTCTTGTGACAAGCCTTGGCCAATTGGCTATTAGCAGGTTTGATGAACATGGATGCCTAAGCACTGCTTTTGTATTGGTTTTTGCTTTCTTGGAAATTAGTTCCTGGGTAAAGAAGTTTGAGCTAGCCATGTGGAGAACTCACCATGAGTCACCACTTGGGATCACCTAGCTCAGACAGCTCCCAGATGACATGCTTTTTGTGCATGTATGACCATAAAAGCATGTTTGACTCCAAGTGATTCAACATATAATAATGGAGGCTGGGGATGTAGCCTAGTGGGTGAAATATTTGCCCAACATGCATGAAACCCAGGGGTTAATATCCAACATCCATAAATCAGGTGTGGTGGTACATGTAATCCCAGCACTCAGCAGTTGGAGGCAGGAGGATCAGAAGTTCAAGGCCATCTTTGCCTACATAGAGAGCTTGAGGCCAGCCTGGAATATATAGACCCTGTTTCAAAACATGAATGAGCAAATGAATGAGTGAATGAATGAATCTCTCAAAACAACAAATTACCCCAGATAGGCCCATGTTGATTCTAAAACCTAGGTACAAATTCTTATGTATTTTTTTTTTTTTCATTAAGAAATGAAGTCTGTGTATAGTGAAGCCCTGTTTAAAAAAGACAGAGCCAGGCCGTGGTGGTGGTGGTGGTGGTGGTGGTGCCGGGGTGGCAGCACATGCCTTTAATCCTGGCAATCTGGAGTAGAGGCAGGTGGATCTCTGAGTTCAAGGCCAACCTGGTCTACAGAGTGAGTTCCAGGACAGGCAGGGCTGCACATAGAAACCCTCTCTCAAAACAAAAAAAAAACATTAAAAAAACAAAGAAAGAAAGGAAAAAAAGAAAGAATGGGGGTTGGCAGGACGGGATCTCTCTCTGCCTCAAACCTGCCCTGTAGCTGAGGACGACCTTGAAATCCTGCCCCTCCTGCCCCTCCTGCCCCTCCTGCCCCTCCTGCCCCTCCTGGCCCTCCTGCCCCTCCCTCTCAAGTTCCAATGTTGCTGCCTTTCACCACCACAGCCCTCTGCCTCTGCATCTGGACTCTCCACGGCCTTCCCACCGCTTCCGTCAACAGGTCATGCAGAAGTGATGCTGGGAGATTTCTGCACACCAATATTAGGAAGCCTTGTAGCTTCTCCCTGGCTGGCTGGAACATTCTCTCCCGGTGCCCACATGGGAGGCCTGCCTGTCTTGTAGCTGCCCTGTGCACGACCCCAGGCTTTCTTACTAAGGAATTTACATTGCAGCTGCAACAAGAGTGCTTGTACTGTGCAGTGGTTGAGCAGCTGGCAGAAACGTTGGGTGTGGTGACTGAGAGGGCAGGAGATGTGCCTGCTGTGGTTGAGATGTGTCAGCCCCCCACACCTACGCTGGAAGCATGGTCCCCAGGGTAACTGTATAAAGCTGGTGGTTCCTTTAAGGGGTGGAGCCTGGTGGAAGGTAAAGAGGCCACAGGGCCTCCACCCTTAGGAGTGGGTGATTGAGGGACTGGATTAGCCGCATCTCATTCTTGCTTTCTCTTCCTCTGTGTGCTCTCTGTCTTACATGATCCCTCCACAAACTCCCCAGAAGCAACTGGAAGGAAGACACTTTCCAGATGCTGACCAGATGGGTCCACAACCTTGGGCTTCATATTCCAAATCTGAGAGGAAAATGTATCTCTCTTCTAGTTCCTCCCTTTTGCTAAAACAAAACACAAAACAAGAAAACCTTGTATTTAAGTATGTTGTGGTTTGGATAAGAATGGCCCCCAAAGGCTCATGTATTTGAATGCTTAGTCATCAGGGAGTGGCATTACTTGAGAAGGATTGCAAAGTGTGGCCTTGTTGGAGTAGGTGTGGCCTTGTTGGAGAAAGTGTGTCACTGGGAATGGGCTTTGAGGTTTCAAAAGCCCAAACCAGGCCCAGTGGCTCTCTCTTCCTGCTGCCTGTGGATCCAGATGTACAACTCTTAGCTACTTCTCCACCACCACATCTGCCTGTACACTGCCATGCTTCTCTCCATAACAATAATGGACTAAACATCTGAAGCTGGAAGCAAGCCCCAATTAAATGGTTCTAAGAGTTGCTGTGGTCATGGTGTCTCTTAAGCAGTAGAAATAAGACTAAGACAAATATTATTTTTCATTCATTTATTTGTTTTTTATTGTATGTGTTTGTATGTCCTTTTGCATGCCATGGCCCATGTGTGGAGGTTAGAGGACAGCTTGCATGAGTTGGTTCTCTCCTTCTACCATGTGGGACTCAACTTAGGTCATGAAGCTTTGTGGCAAGCACCCTGACCCAGTGACTCACCTCACTAGCCCCTCTCTTCCTTTTTTGAACTATGAAGCTCAGTCTGGCTGTTCAGGCTAGTTTTAAGTCAACTTGACACAAGCTGGAGTCATCAGAGAAGAGGGAGACTCAATTGAGAAGTGCTTCCATAAGATCAGGCTGTAGGCAGTCCTGTAAGGCATTTTCTTAATTAATGATTGCTGGGGGAGAGCCTAGCCCACTCTGGGTGGTGCTAATCCCTGGGCTGGTGGTCCTGGATTCTACAAAAGTAGACTGAGTAAGCCATGAGAACCAAGCCAGTAAGGAGCACCCCTTCGTGGCCTCTGCATCAGCTCCTGCCTCCAGGTTCCTGCTCTGCTTGAGTTCCTGCCCTCACTGCTTTTGAAGATGAACTGTTATATGTAGCTGGGAGTGACATAAGCCCTTTCCTCCCCAAGTGTTTATGGTCATGGGGTTCCTGACAGCAATAGTAACTCTCAGTAAGACACTGGCCTTGAACTCACTTTGTAGCCCAAGTTTTCTTGTACTCTTAATCTTCTTGACCTAGTTTCCCAAGTGCTACCATCCGCAGGTACCATCTGGCCACTCTTGGCTAAGCCTCTTTTTTAATGTAAATTATATGGCCTTGGGTATTTTGTTAGAGCAACACAAAATGGATTAAGATAGTACTCTAATGAAGTGTGGATTTGGCTAAAGGAATCTAGAGAGAGGGCTGAAAGTGTCATTTGGATACTTTACTGTGTGTGATTAATCTTCTGGTGAGACTCTCATAGGGGAGGGAGGGGCTAGATAAGTAGGTCCTGCCAAGTTTGTGCTTTGGAAAACAGAACTGGTCCCCATTTCTTCTTAAAGGAAGAGAATGGCCTAAAGGAGAGATTAAATCAAGGATGTGGTTGTAGGACCTTTGTTAAGACTCCAGGAAGTGGTGTTTGGCAGAAACTTTCAGCTCAACAGGAGAGCTTCTGAGAGTACTGAAGATGTGCACAGCATCTTGAGTAGAGTCTCTTTGAACTTAACCATGGGTGTGGCATTTAGTGCACACATGGATCCGAGTTACAGTCACAGGAAACCCATAGGGTTTTTAAAGGATATTATATTAGACAAAGCTGCCAAAATTTGGACCCCAAAGGACTAGAAATGATCCATCGTGAAAGTGGATCCCAAATTTCTTTGGACAGGAAGCAGGTCTAAGCATGTGGGAGCTTTTTCTCAGGGAAAAGAAGGGGAGGGTCTGGAAGATGACTTAGTGGGTAAAGGGAGGACTTGAATTTGATTGATAGCACCCATTTAAAAAGTTGAGTGTGGCAGCATATGCCTATAATTCTAGTTCTGAAGGGGGTGGGTGGTAGTGGTGGGCAGAAACAGGTAGATCCTGGGAGCTCACTAGCCAGCCAGTCTAGCCTAAATGGTGATCTTGAGATTCAGTGAGAGAGCTTGCCTCAAAACATAAGGTGGAGAGGGCTGAAGAGAGAGTCAATAGTTAAGAACTCTTGGTTACTCTTACAGTAGACTAGAGTTCAGTTCCCAGCTGTCAGGCTGCTCACAATCTTCTGTAACTCCCTCTCCAGATCTGATGCCCACACAGGCACACACATAAATACAAGTAAATTAAGTCTTTGAAAGTAACAAGGTCAAGAGTAATTGAGGAAGCCATTGGAGTCAACTTTTGGCTTCTCCGTGTGAGTGCTCCAGGGAGTGCATCCATACACACATATGCCACACAAGAAGCGAAGAGGAAGAAGAAGGAATTTGTAGAAACTAGACTAGGCCCAAGAGCCCAGAATCATGGGGATCTCTTTATCTGCAATACTACCTGGAGAGCAGCGGTCTTCAACCTGTGAGTCACGATCCCTTTGTGGGGGCAGGACTGAATAGTCCTTTCACAGGGGTCACCTAAGACCACTGGAAAACACAGAGACTACATTAGGGACTTGATAACACTGATGGACCATATTATGAGTGTTTTGTGAAGGTCTACTGTGCTTGTGGGAGGCTTGCGACGCTCTAGTAGAGGGCAGACTGTGGCTGAACCCTACACTGATGGCCCTCCAGATCCATGGCCCCTCCACTGACTGAGGTAGACGTTTTGGCTGACGGTTCCCCTCAAACACGATTCCTAAGTGTCACCTGGCTGCCATGTGAGGAAGACCTGCTACGCTGCGCTCTGACAGGCCCACCTGCTGATAGCCAGACGTGGAGTGAACCCCTCCACAATCACCCTGCTGGTCCATCTGTCAGCTGGTGCTAAGGTCCGCCCACAAGGCAGGGCAGAGATGAGTATCACCGCAGCTGGTCCAGGCCCACTCTGCTGACCCACAGAACTGCTGTCTTTGGTTGCTGGTTGGGGCGGTTCTCAGTCTGAAATAGACAAGCCGAAGAGGGGAGGGGAGAGGGGTTTAAGACAGAGGCGGCCCAGGATCAAAGCAGAGCAAAGTGGGGGTGGCAGCCAACGCTGAGTGGGGGGGAAGGACAAATGAGGTCCTTGCCTATGTGGATTGGGCAGCTGGGAGGCACAGAAGGGTGACAGGGAGGCTGTGACACAGTCAGGTAGACGTTTTGTTGTTCTTTTGGAGACAGGGTCTCACTCTGCAGCACAAGCTAGCGTTGGTTATAGGTGTATTCTTTAGAAAGGTTCTCCTAGAGGAAGTGTGGGGAATTTTGTTTTTGATTTCTGAAAGGAAATTTAAAATTTTGTTATTATTATTGTGTGGTGTGCATGATAGCAGGCATGCACCAACCACCAGGAGTAGGTTCCCTTCTGGAAGTGTGGGTTCTGGGGATTGAACTCAGATCACCAGGTTTGTGTGGCAAGTTTCTTATCCACTGAGCTATTTATCAGACCCTGGTTCTCCACGGGCCACCACTAAGGTCTAGCCTGGTTTGGAATTTACTATGTAGATTGGGCTAGCCTTGAAATCCTGGCAATCCTTTCATCTCAGCCTCCTGAGTGCTGGGATTATGTGTGTACCACCATGGCTGGGAAGACCTATCCTTGAATAAACATGGAGAGAAAGAAGAGCAATCTAGTATTACAAGGATCATATGAGGCCAGGAGATGTAAGGAAGAAGGCTGGGGAGAGAGCAGTGGCTTATGGACAGGCATTCCCAAGGGATCCTCAGAATTCAAGAGAAGGAATGACGGAACGGAAGTGTGTCTGGGTCTCTCCACTGCATTCTGAAGCTGAGTGCTGCTGTGTATGGAACGGGAGGAGGAACCAGGTTAGAGATGTGGTTGAAAGGCAAGCCAGATCACAAAGACTGCATTTATTAGGTCAAAGGTTGGAGACTTTCCAGCAAGCAGTAGGGAACTGTGGAGGGCCCAGAGTCAGGGCAGCAGTCTCAAGAAGCACCAGGGTGGATTAGTGGGAGCAGGCTGGAGGGAGCTCAGGAGAGATGAGAGGGACCAGAGCAAAAGGCTGGGGTCCAGCTGAGGCGGGAGGGTCTGTCTGGGGGTAACGACAGTAGGCTTAGAGAAGCTGCCCAGAGGGTATACACCAATTAGGCACTCCTGGGAGGTTCTTGGTGAGGGCCACTGGGTCTCCCAGGTTTCTGGTGAGCTTCTTTGAAGGAAGAACAGAGAGAGAGGATAACTTTGGGGCAAAGGCTGTGAGTTCAGGATAGAGCTCGAGGTGCCTGGAGACACGAGCGTGGGGCAAGGAGCAGGTTAGAGTCCCAGAGAAGGTGTCCAGTGAGTGCGCAAATAGGTGGCAGCTGGCGCTGGGTGTGGCTCTGGAAATGGACATATCTCAGGGCCCCACAGAGCACCAATGGGGGCAGAACAGAAGAGTCTAAGGCCGTGAGGACTGAACCCAGACAGTGACCTGCAAAAATGGCATCTTCCAGTGAGGAAGTGGTGGGTGGTATGTGGTGAGGATTTGGCAACAAGGAGATTGGAAAACAAGGTGAGGGTGGTTCCAGAAGAAGGTGAGAGTCCAAGGCTGTTGCTCAAAATGGTTATAATTTATTATAGTCAAGGTATTGTTTGTTATTTAGTATAGATTAGTATAATTAATATATCACAGCACTGTAATATGACAAGTTACTTTGCTGGTAATGAATTGGTTATCACTGGACTGCTGGGATGACTCAGTGGGTAAGACGCTTGCTGTTAAATTGGATGACCCAAGTTCGACCCTCAGGACCCACGTGGTGGAAGGAGGGAACCAACTCCCACATGTACAAGTGGGTGTTATGTGAGCACACACACATGTACAATGAATAAACAAACAAGTAAATAAATGTAAAAAAAACTTTCTTATTCAGGTATGGGAAGCTAAGGGAGTCACAACTAGCCACTTTTGGAAATCTGTCAAATGGACAGGTCTCCAAGCAGAGATGGCATACCACACTGTGGGGGACCCTGGGAAGGATTAGGTCTGCCTGAGGAGGGGAAGTCTGTAGGCTGGAGCCTTGCTTACCATTTCTGAGGCAGGAAGGAGTGAGGCTAGGTGACCAGCATAGGTTGGCTGGTGTGAAGAATCCCATTAGCCTCTGCTCTGGGGTGTAGCACTGTACCTAGTTGTCTGATAATGGGTCCTGGGGTGATTACGGCTGGTAATTTTTTTTTTTTTTTCAGAGACAGGGTTTCTCTGTGTAGTTTTGGAGCCTGTCCTGGATCTGACTCTGTAGACCAGGCTGGCGTCAAACTCACAGAGATCTGCCTGGCTCTGCCTCCTGAGTGCTGGGATTAAAGGTGTGTGCACAGCCACTGCCGCCACCACCACCACCGCCACCGCCACCACCACCACCGCCACCACCACCACCGTTCATGGCTGGTAATTGTTACCCAAGCATGATGGTCCCACAAAGGAGGTGGGTAGCGGCAGGCCCTGAACTGTTTGGGGTGCAGAGCTGTTTATCTCTAGGAAATGTCTAAACTTGAAGGGGCAGTCACCTGATGTCAAATCATTAATGTAAGTGGGCTAGAGGGAAGGCTCAGTCAGTAAAACGCTTGCCTTGCGAGCATGAGGACCCCAGTTTGATCCCCAGAACCCACGTTAAAAGCTGAGCATGCACGTATAATACTTGCATTGGACAGGAAGCGACAAAGCAGATCTCTGGGGCTGACTGGCTAACTCACTTGTTGTATTTGTGGGGTTTCAGGTCAGTGAGAGGCTCTGTCTCAGAAAACAAAGTGTGTGTGTGTGTGTGTGTGTGTGTGTGTGTGTGTGTGTGTAGGGTCTGAGAGATGGCTCAGTGGTTAAGAACATTAGTTATTCTCCCAGAGGACCTGGCTTTGATCCCCAGCACCCACATGGTGGCTCACAACTGTCTGTAACTCCAGTTCCAGGGCATCCAGTGCCATCTTCTGGCCTCCTTTGGCATTGGCACTCACTCACACATACATAAAAATACACACAAATACACACATACACATAAATAATAAAACCAAAGTATACAGCTACTGAGGAAGGGAGGAAGGACACCCTTGTTGTCCACTGGCCTCCAAACAGTAAGGTGACTAATCCAGCCATGGGCTAAGGAGTGAACTTATCATGCAGAATGAACCTCGTTCATGTCGGGCTGGTGTGGATGGCTGAGGTGAGCTGGTAGACTCCATACTCAGGTGATGAGAGATGACTCAGGTCGTCTGGGAAAGCTAGGCTAGACCTTCTGGTAAGGTCTTCCTCAGACTTTTGCTGGGCAGTGGCTCCTGGCAGGGATCTGGAGGATGCAACCTGTGTTTTGGTTTGGCTGAGATCAGCTATTCTCAGTCTGTACCAAGCTACCGAGGCCAGAAAAGGCTGTGTGAGGGTGAGAAGCTGTGTCCTGACTCTCCTGCACAGGGAAAATGCATTAGCAGATTTTTGGCAGAGTCAGCTGAGCTGAGGAATGAGCAAGGCTCATCTTTGTGGAATGCAGGCAGGCAGCTACTTAATTTTTTTTTTTTTTTTTGAGAGGAGAGGAGGTGACATGATCCCAACTCTCAGAGGTTACGTCCTCCTGAACTTTCTACAGACAGGCTCCATTGAAGGCACCATGCTTGGTGAGCAAGCTCTTGCCTCCTGATTTATAGGCTCAAGATATCCCTAACTCCTTGGGAAGAGACCCATTACCAAGCAGCCCTTGCCACTGGCTTTAGCTAGTAGTGTGGCAGTATGTAAATGGACCCTGGGCTGCTTGGCCATGGAGGAACTTAACGTTCAGACAGGCAACTGGAGGAAACCGGAAATATTTTTTCTATGGTGGAGGTATTTCTGTGCTCCTTGGCAGGAAGAAAGGAAGGGCAGTGTTGACAGGTGTTTCTTCTGCCCAAAGAGCTCTGTGTCAGAGAGCATATGAGGTTCCGCTTTTCTGGGTGATGGTATGAAGAGCAGCTCAGGAGGCTATGTGGTGATAGCACTGAGGGTGACGGTGGTGGTGGTGTGTGTGTGTGACACATGGGTGGTCAGAGACTTTTGTTTGTCTCCGCTCTGGATGCCTCTTCTTTAGTGTTCCTGTCCTGCCTCTTCTCATGCCCCCCCCTGTTCTTTCTTTTCTTTCCATCTTTAAACATTGTTCTACACCAAGCTACACAACCATAAGGCATATGCCGGGGACCCAGCTCAGACCCACACAGGGCCCATGACTGTCACCTCAGGCTCTGTGGCCCTGTGAGCCCTGCTTAGTTGATTCTGTGGGCCGTGTTCTCAGGGTGTATCTTGGTTCTGGTAGGCTTCCCGACAATGAGAGTGTGCGGGGTGTCTGACTCTTTGGCCTGCTTTTGGGACTTTTTTTCCTCCTACTGGGTTGCTTATCCAGCCTTGAGATAAGGATTTGTGCCCAGGCTTACTGTATCTTGTTAGACCATGTTGCGGGGATGGATATCCCCGGGGAAGCCTACTTTCTCTCTCTCTTTTTTTTTTCTTAAGGGAAAAGGAGGAGTGGATCTGGGGGGGGGGGGGGTGGGGGATGGACCTGGAGGTGTGGAAGGAGGGAAACTGCTGTTAGGGTGTACTATATGAGGAAAGAATAGAAGTTAAACAAGCTGTTTTACGTGTGTGCGTGCGTGCGTGCGTGCGTGCGTGCGTGCGTGCGTGTGTGTGCGCGCGTGCGTGCGTGCGCATTTGAAGGTGCTGTTTGGAGCCTCTCCAGCCTCCCTGATGCAGCTATAATTCTCGTCCTCCTCCTTCTCCCTCCCCTCTTTCTCTTTTTGCAGCGCCGGAGATCAGACCCAGGGTTTTCCACATGCCAGGCAAGCACGCTACAGCTGAGGCAGACTAGCTTGCACTGTTGTAGTAATCTGCTGGTTGGTATCCTACGTGTAGCTTTGTTCTTGGGACTGCTACAAGAGTGACATTTTTGTTTCAAACCATATTTTTAAAAACTTAAACATTTAAAATTTTATACAAAGGTGCTTTGCCTATGTGTGTGTCTGGTGCTCTCAGAGGCCGGAAGAGGACATCAGATCCCTTGGAACTGAAGTTACAGACAGTTGGGAGCTGCCATGTGGTTGCTGGGAATTGACCTAGGTCTTCTGGAAGAGCAGCCTGTCCGTACTCAGCCATTGCTCCAACTCTTCCAAACCACAGGTTTTCTCCTCTAATTGCATGCCTATATTCTCAGATACTTGGGAAGCAGAGGCAAAGAGTCGCTTGGTTCTGGAAGTGTGAGGTGAGCCCAAGTAACACAGTGAGACACTCCCTCAGAAATCCTATACACGTGTTTCAGGTCCCATATGATTACTAAAGTAGATGTTACACTCCTTTGTATAAGGCAGTGCGGTCACGGCATACTGTGTAGTAGACACAGCCTCCCACAGATTTTACTTTTCATACTCAACACAATGCAAATAACACTGGAGCAGTTCTGGGAACACACTGTTTACAAAACGACAAGAAAAAATGTCTGCATGTTGTTTAGTACAGACATTTTTTCCCACAAATGTTTCCATTCCAAACATAGTTGACTTTGTGGAAACAGAGGGCTGATGGCCTTAGAAAAATTATAACACAATGGTATATGCCTATAACACTATCACTCAGGGCAGAAGCAAGTGGATTGCCAGTCTGAAGCCAGCCTGGGCTACATAGTGAGACTCTATCTAGAGACAAAAGTCATAGATGTACAGTTCCAAATATTAGAATGTCATGAAAGACCACAGAGTAAAACAGAATATTATTGCTGCAGTTGTTAGTAACTATGAACCCTTCTAGAAACAGCTCATACCTGTAATAGTAGTAGCAATCCTGTTCTTTTGGGAGGGGGCACAGAAATGTAGCCTGTTGTATATTTCATTATGCATCTTGCCTTTTTATTGAACAATATTTATTATGTATCATGCTGGGCCAAAACATATTAAGTTGGCTTATTCTTTTACCAATTACGCAATACCTCCCTGTCCCTGCATTGTGATTTTTGAGAAGGGTCTTGTGGTGTAACCCAGGCTGGCCTTGCATTGGTGAACCTCCTGCTTTGCTGGGATTACTGGCCTATGTCACCATGGCCTGTCAATCTTCCATTTGTGCCTGTATTTTACTATGTTTCCCCAGACCCCTATCAATGGCTATTTAGGTGATTTACAAACTGCCCCACTACATACGATGCTTCCGCAAGAGACTGGTACAGATACAATTTTCCATATATCTACTTTATCTGGAGGACCGATTCTTCAGAATTTGAGTGCCTTTAAATATTATTATTGTTTAGTTCAAATTGTTGTATTGCTTACTTGTCCTGTTTCTGTGACAAAATACCCAGTGGAAGTGAGTTCAGGAAGGAGGGGCTTATTTTGTCTCATAGTTTGAGGATACTGTCCAGCCTGTTGGGGACAGCAAGGTGGCAGGAGCTGAAGCAGCTGGTCACACTGCGTCCTGCAGTCAGGAAGCAGAGATCGATGAACGCCTGTGCTCAGCTCTCCTTTCTATTGAGTCAAGGACCCCAGTCCATGGAATGATGCCCTTGGAATTAAGGCACATCTTCCCACCATAATTAAGCTAGTCTAGATTAGCCATCACAGACTTACCTAGAGGCTTATTCCCCACGTGGTCCTAGATCCTGTCAAGCTGGCAGTCAGGATTAACCATCACAATCGTTAAATACTTCCTTTGTAAAATATGCAGGTCAGGTTTGTGTCTTCAGTCCAGCACTCTTCCCTGAGCACTGACTTGACAATCTCATCACTTAGTGTATCCACATGGGTATCACAGATACATCATGGTGCATGGAACCAGCTTCATGTAGTTGTTGGAACCTGAGGTTTTCCAGGTATTTGTGATGCCTCATTCCCAATGCATCTCATGCCCTATCCAGTTCCCTGGTTTGCCTGGTACTCCCCAGGTTTCTATATTTTTAGTAGGCTTTTTCATTCCATGGTTGCCTGCAGCCTCCTTGGCCCTCTGTAGGCATAATTTCACCGCGGTCATTCAAAGGTCCCAGCATCTCTAATCTGGACAAAAGGCTTCTAGAATCCCATTCTGAGTGCATTACAAACACTTTTCCTACCCACTGTGGAGTAGGTGAGCTATTACACACAAGGAAACTGAGTCACAAAGAAGCAGTGTGTCCATTGGGAATAGCATATAGCAATACAGTGCTCAAAAGCATTATCCTCTGCCAGCCTCCTAAATGAACCTCTCATTTCTATTTGGCCGCTGGAGCCCTTTCTCTGGTGTCCAGAATATCCCATCATGTCCCTCTAGAAGCCTTTCAGTGACTCCATGCTTGCTATCCCTTTTAGAGACTCAGATCCCTACAAGGAGTTGCGCGCCAAGGCTCTTTCCCTTCCCCTTGGTTCTCTCACAATGACACCCTTTTGGTTTCTGTTTCCATCTTTTCCATACCAGCCCCCTTGAGCAGCCTGCTTGTCTGAAGTAGTAGCTCCCCACTAGGGCATTCCCCCACCACTTGGGTGAGTTTTGGTTGCCACCATGGGGCAGAAGCGCCATGAGCATCTCGCTGGTAGAGGCTACGGATGCTGCTGTGCAGGACAACTGCACAGCCAAGAAGACAGACCCTCCCTGTGTCTTTGTGTGAATTATTCAGTCTCACACTTCAGAGGTAGATGGCAAACTTCACCCCAGTTATTTCTTTGACCCTCCTATTTAAAGGCGAGCTGGGGCCAGTAAGACGGCTCAGTGGGGAAGCGCCTCCCTCCAAGCCCAATGAACTCAGTTTGATCCCTGGAATCTGATCCCTGGAATCCGGGTGGTGTATGGTGGGGAGAACCTGCTCCTGCCAGTTGTCCTGTGACTTCCACATGCACTTCCCCCACATACACAAAATAAGTAAATAATACAAATTAAAAAGATAAAGCTGACTTCAAGGCACACCCAAGTCATCACCATCGTTTTCCTACCTATTAGTATGCTGGCTTTATGCCACTCTTTCCCCCTAGGTTCCTGGGATCAGAGCTCAGGCCAGTTTCTAGTTGTCCTGGTCAGTTTTCTGTCCACTTGTCACAAACTAGAGTCATATGAGAAAAATGCCTTCATCAGATTGCTTATAGGCAAGTCTGTGAGGGCATTTTCTCTTCTCTTCTTTTCTTTTCTTTTCTTCTCTCTTCTCTTCTTTTCTCTCCTCCTTCTTCCTCTCCCCCCCCCCCCCCCCTCCTCTCAACCGGGTTCTCTGTGCAGCTCTAGAATTCACTTGAGACCAACCTTGAACTCAGAGATCTACCTGTCTCCCAAGTACTGGTACTAAAGGCATGCACCACCAGCCTCGGCATTTTCTTAATTAATGATTGGTATGAGAGGGGCCAGTCACTGTGGGTGCTTCCACACCTGACCAGGTGGTCCCAGATGGTAAGCAAGCCATGGAGAACAAACTAGTAAGTGTGTTCCTCCATGGCTTCTGCTTCAGTTCCTGCCTCCAGGTTCCTGTCTGAGTTCCTTCCTGACTTCTCTCAATGATGGAGCATGATTGGGATGTGTAAGCCAAAGACACTCTTTTCTCCCCAAGTTGCTTTTGGTCACAGTATTTATCACAGTCATAGGAAGCAAACTAGAACACTAACATTAATTAATTAAAAACAAACCCCCTAAAGCCAGGCCTGGTGGCTCATGCCTTGTAATACCAGAGCTTGGGAGACTGAGGCAAGAGGATAGCTGAACGTTTGAGGCCAGTTTAGGCTACATTGTGAGTTTAAGGTCTACAGAGTGAGACCCTGTTTCAAAGAACCAACTAGCCTAGAGCTGGAGGTACAGAGTGCTTGTCTAGCATGTGTGAAGTCCTAGGTTTGTTCCTCAGTACAGGGAGGTAAAAGGCTAAGCCCAACAAACAACCAAACCTTCTAAACACACAACCTTTAGTGAGATATATAGGTTTCTTTATATGGTATAGTCTTTAAAAATTTGTCCACATGAATACTTTTTTATTTTATTTTAATTTTTTTGAGACAAGAAATCATTCTGCAGACCAGACTGATTTCAAATTCATGATCTTCCTGCCCCAGCCTCCTGAGTGCTGGCCTTGGTTTCCAATGGGCAATACTCTGCTAGCCCGATACTATGTGGTTCTGCTGTGACTGGGATCTAGTTTTATATATTTGAATCTGTCAGTGTCACATGGAAATAGAGCTTTCTATTCTTTCTTTCTTTCTTTCTTTCTTTCTTTCTTTCTTTCTTTCTTTCTTTCTTTCTTTCTTTTCTATCTATCTCTATCTATCTATCTATCTATCTATCTATCTATCTATCTATCTATCTATCTATCTCTATCTCTATCGCTCTATCTTTTTTTGAGACAGGGGCTCATTATGTAACCCTGGCTGTTCTGGAACTTACTATGTAGATCAGGCTGGCCCTGAACTCATAAAGTTCTGCCTGCTTCTGGGTTCTGAACGCTGGGATTAAAGGCATGCTTTGTCACACTTGGCTTTGGTAGCTTGTTTTGAGACAGGGTCTTATTTTATGCAGCGTAGACTGGCATGGGACTTCATATGCAGTCCAGGCTGACCTTAAACTCCAAATTTTCCTGCCTCTGCTGTCACAGTGCTGGGATTACAAGAGTGAGCCACCACTTTACCAGTGTTTGAGAAGCACATGACTGACTGAAATGGAAAGAAATTGCCAATTAAATCGAGTAAACAAAGTGTTTTCATAATGTTATCTGAATGCACCCTAATACAGTAGCTATTAACCACATGTGGTTATTTAAACAAATTCAAAGGCTGGTAAGATGGCTCAGAGTGTAAAGTGCACATGTGTGTGTGTGTGTGTGTGTGTGTGTGTGTGTGTGTGTAAACATATAATAATAATAATAATAATAATAATAATAATAATAATAAAAGAAGAGTAGAAATGCAGTTCCTTAGATCTACTGTGTATATTTCTTTTTTTCTTCTCTAGTGCTGGGGTTTGAACCCAGGGAGTCTCACAGAGTAGGCAATGGTGTGCCTCTGAGCATACCCCCATCCCTCAAATGCATTTCCAGGGCTCACTGGACAGTTGTGGTTAACGGCTGCCATACCAGACAGTGAAATCCTAAGACATTTCTACCAAGAATTTCTACTGGACTGCATTTTACTATATCACATGACCCTGCTTTAAAATAAAAACACACAAACACTATATATTCATGTAGATGTAGACATAGCAATACCATTTTCTATCTGTTATAATGTTATAGATCTTCAAAAATTTTTTAATAAAATATACCTCTACGATCTGGGAAGGAAATGTTAAATTACTAAGTATTAAAAATGACCACGTTCTTTGGAGAAATTCTTTCATTACTACATTTGAAAAAGCTGCACTGTTTCCTAAAATCTATTTATTGAGAGAGCTCACGTCTCAAAGGGAGGTGCTGCCATTGTAAAGGTTTTCTTCATGATGGAGAATCTGAATCCCTAACAGATTCTCCTGGTGTACAAGAAAAAGAGCAGGGAGAGTCAGGCTCCCTCCTGAATTTCGTCTTCTCTCCAGGAGCACAGCAAGCTTATGACCCGGCCTTTACCTCTGCCCATTCAAATAACTGAGGGTGGGAGGTGAAGATCCATCCAGAAAAGAAGGTTGCCAAGAACTATGGGGATGGAGCATGCTCCCTTGTTTCCTGTGTGCGTGCATGCATGAGGGGGTCAGAGGTCAATCTTGGTGTCAGTCTTCAGCAGCTGTCCATGGTGTGGGGGGGGGGCAGGGTCTCTTACTAAGACATGGTGTTCACCAGTCATGCTAGGCTGACTAGCCAATGAGCCTTAGAAATCTGTCTCCGCCTCCGGTGCCAGGAGTATAAGCTTTTGTCACCAGGTCCAGCTTTTTACACAGACTGGGATGGAATTCAGGTCCTTGTGGTTGTGTGGCGATCACTTTACCAGCTGAGCTCTTTTCTCAGCCTCAAGGTGCCCGTAACCCCTTCTGTTTTTCTGTCAGCATACAAAGGGATGAGTTCATTATGGCATTTTTTTCATACCAGATGCCTTTATACCATGCTCTTATGCATTCCAAGACAGCTTATGCCTAATGGTAATATTCTGGAAAATCAGAGTGAATGCAGGGAAGCCTGAGGGATCAAATATTAATATCTAAATCAAAGACAGGGCCTGACTCAGCACTTTGGCCCCCATCTCCTCTGCATCCCCTGGTCCCACCATCTTAAGTACAATGGAGGCTTTTGTTTGCTTTTTAAAAGGGAAAAAAATCTGTAACTTTCTTTTATGTGAGAACAGAACACATAGGTGGCTGTGTTCCAGTCACTGTGTATAGCTGGATGAATTGTCACACATTGACATGCAGAAGGATACCATACAATCTAGAAACCAAGGCAACCACCTCTCCCAGGACCAGCCTCCCATAAGCTGAGGCTAACATGTAGCCTGTTTATTCCTCTTTAAAAAAATTTTGTTTTTTAAGACAGGGTCTCATGGTGTATCGCTGACTGTCCCAGAACTCACTACAAAGACCAGTGTGACCTTGAACTCACAGAGATCTGATTGCCTCTGCCTTCCACATGCAGAGAAGAAAGGGATGTGCTAGCTTTTGATTATTTTATTAGGTTTACTTATTTTTAAGAAATGTATTGTGTATGTGTTTGCTCCTGCCATGGTGTGCATGCAAAAAGCAGAGGACAGCTTCCAGGTGTCGGTGCCCTTCTGCAGTAGAGGTCCCGGGAATCGAACTCAGGTCATCAGGCTTTGTAGGCGAGTGCCTCCACTTGCTGAGCCATCTTGCTAGCCCTCTCTTCTCATGTTTATTGAGGTGAGTTTCACACCACATAAAATCAGCCTAATGGGTACCATTCAGGGGCATTTTGGGTGTCTGTGATATGGTGCAACACCACTTCTATCAAATTTCACCCACAGCTCCATCTCGCCCATCAGAGTCTGTTCCTGTGAAGCAATCATCTCTCATTCTTCCCACCCCAGCCTTCAGCGACCACCATGCGACCTCTTACAGCTACCTCTTGTTTAGCATAAGGTTTCCTAGTTTATCCCTCAGTAGCATGTGCCAGCACTCTATTTCTTCTTATGGCTGAATAATATTTCATAGTATGCAGAAGTTATATTTATTGATTCATCTGTTGATGGGCATTATTGACTTGACCTTTTTTGGTTTGTGTTGTTATGAACAGTCACAGGAGAACGCCTGTTTGGCCAGTTCTTTTGCAGTTCTGTGTGTGTTTCTAGATGGAGAATTGCTGTGTTACTTGAAAAGTTTATGTTCACAGAGCATGGTAGTGCACACCCATTATCACGTGGGAGATTGAGTTGGGAGGGTGTTGTCTTTGAGGCTAGCCTGGGGTATATAACAAGACTGTCTCAAACACTGAAACAGAACAAAAGAGGCCAAACAAGAAGACAAACTATGAGAGCAGAAACAAAATCAAAGTTTGTGGTCCTTTTTTTAGGAAACGCCCATGTTTTGCATCGAGGATGAGCCATTTATACTCCACATGCGGCATATGCAGGTCACGGGGCTTCCCATAGTCACTACTTCATTTTTATGCAAAGCATTCCTTTGAGACAGGATCTCAGGTATTCTAGTGAGCCTTGTGCTTGCTATGTAGTTGAGGATGACCTTGAATTGCTAATCCTTTTGCCTCCATCCTCCAAAGCCTGGCGTTATAGGTATGTACCACCATACCTGGTTTACATGGTATATATGCTAGGTAAGCACTCTAGCAACTCAGCTACATCCCCAGGCCTCTTCTCATTCTCTCTGTCTCTCTGTCTCTGTCTCTCTCTCTCTGCAGTCTACGTGCATGGTGTGTGTGCCCACCCATGCCATGCCCCTGCACATGTGCTTGCAAGGCCAGAAGAGGATGTCATGGGCTCTGCTCTTCCACCTTGCTCCCTTGAGACAGGCCTCTCACTGAAACTGTTGCTCAGCCTGGTGGCCAGCAAGCCCCAGAAATCTTCCTGTCTCTACTTCCCCCTAGAGACCTTCCTGTTTCCACTCTGCCCCAGAACTGGGGTTGCAGGTGTGTCGGACCCTGCCTAGTTGTTTTATGTGGGTCACGGCAATTTGAACTCAGGTCCTTAGGCTCGGGCAGCAAATGCTGTTGTTGCCCAGTGAATCATCTCCCCGGCACCCCCCTGCACCATTTTCTTGAAAAACTCTAATCGTGTCGGTGGCTGTGAGGTGTCATCTCCTTGTGAGTTTTTACCCTATACAAAATAACTTTATTGGTTTCTTATGTGTGTATGGGCACACCATGTGTATGCATGTGAGCGTAGGTGCTGGCTCTGAGGTCAGAGACACTTTGTAAAGTTACTTCTCTTTGTACCTTCGTGTAGGCTCTAGAGATTGAACTCAGGTCATCAGCCTTGCATGTGTGTGCCTTTACTAACATCACCAGCTCTCTCCCTAGGGTCTTGATTGGCATTTCACAAATGGTTAATTATGCTAAGAGGCCTTCCATGTGTTTGCTGACCATTTGGGGTTGATCTTTTGAGAAATGTCTATTCTACTCTGTCCAGTTAGGTGTGGTGGTGAGCACCTTTAGTCTCAGCACTCAGGAGGCAGAGACTGGTGGATCTTTGTGAGTTCCAGGCCATCCAGGGCTATGTAGTAAAATCTTGTCCTAAAAAAAAAAAAAAACAACCAAAAAAAGGCCTTTCCCATTCAAAACTGTATTGTTAGCCTCTTTGCTGTTGAGTTCTGCACATTACAGCTGCAGTCTTTTCCTCTTATTAGGACATTGTCTTAGGGTTTCTATTGCTGCGAAGAGACACCATGACCATGGCAACTCTTACAAAAGAAAACAGTTCATTGGTGTGGCTTACAGGTTCAGAGGTTCAGTCCATTATCATCATGGCAAGACATGGTGGTGTGCAGGCAGACATGGTGCTGGAGAGGTAGCTGAGAGTTCTACATCTTGATCCACAGGCCACTGGAAGTGGATTGTGTCACTGGGTGTAGCTTGAGCATAGGAGACATCAAAGCCCACCCCCACAGTGACACACTTTCTCCAACAAGGCCAAATCTACTTCAACAAAGCCACACCTCTGAACAGTGCCACTCCCCATGGGGGCCATTTTCTTTCTTTCTTTCTTTCTTTCTTTCTTTCTTTCTTTCTTTCTTTCTTTCTTCCTTCCTTCCTTCCTTCCTTCTTCTTCCTTCCTTCCTTCCTTCCTTCCTTTCTTTTTCCTGAGACAGGGTTTCTCTGTGTAGCTTTGCACCTTTCCTGGAACTCACTTTGTAGACCAAGCTGGCCTCAAACTCACAGAGATCCACCTGCCTCTGCCTCCTGAGTGCTGGGATTAAAGGCGTGCACCACCACTGCCTGGCAAAGAATACTTCTTTTGAACTCTTCTTTTTTTATTTACATTCCTTTTAGTTATTTACTTTTTTCCCCGAGACAGGGTTTCTCTGTGTAGCTTTGTGCCTTTTCCCTGGAACTCACTTGGTAGCCCAGGCTGGCCTCGAACTCACAGAGATCCGCCTGGCTCTGCCTCCTGAGTGTTGGGATTAAAGGCGTGTGCCACCACCGCCTGGCCCATTTTCTTTCAAACCACCCCAGACACTGATCCTGGGGCAGCAAGATGCAGTGGGTAAAGGTGCCTGCCTCCAAGCCTTATGACCTGAGTTTGATCCCTGAGACCCACATGGTGCAAGGAGAGAACTGACTCTAACAGGTTGTCTTCTGACCACCCCCCATACACACTCAAGTGAATACATTAATTATAAAAGGCACTAATTCTATCAGATCAGAGCCCTACCTTTACCCAATCTTACCCAATTTTAAGGACTTCTTTACTCAAGCAGGGGCTTCAGGCTTTAACACATGAATGTGGGGAGACACAAACATTCAGTACATAGCAGTTCACTCTTCACTTTTAATTTTTCAGACTGTCTTTTTAGATTAAGTAATAGGTTTCATCATGGCACTTTGACATACTTGTGTGGTTTTACTTTATTCTTTTAAGTTTTTCTTTAGATGACTTGTATTTATTCATTTATTTGTGTGTGTGTTCATTGTGTATGTGTGTGTATACTTGTGTGCCGTGATTCGAATGTGGAGGCCAGAGGACAACTTAGGGAATTGGTGCTCTTTCTACCATGTGGCTTCCAGGGATCGAACTCAGGGGTCAGACTGAAAGCACCTTTACCTGATGAGCCATTTTACCTGCCCTTTGCTCTGTTTTTATCCCCATACCGGGACCTCCACTGTGCCTCTGGTCCACTTCTGGATGGTTCTTTTCTTTCCTTCAGCTAGCCCCCTCTGCTTTGCTCTCACATGAATTCCATAACCTTCCCTTATCCCTTCAGGATCCCATCCTTGTCTCTCAGACTCCAACCCACTTCTAGCTTCATGCACAGTGGTTTATGATCACTTAGTTTTGGTGAAATCCAACTTGCCTTCTTTTCTTTTCTTTTTTTTTTTTCTGCTTTACCTTTATGCCATATCTAAGAATTCCCTTTGAAACCTGAGCTTATGAAAATTCATGGTTATCTTTTATTGTAAAAGTCTCAGTGTTCTAGCCTGT
This sequence comes from Onychomys torridus, assembly GCF_903995425.1. Classification (NCBI taxonomy): domain Eukaryota; kingdom Metazoa; phylum Chordata; class Mammalia; order Rodentia; family Cricetidae; genus Onychomys; species Onychomys torridus. Next base: position 37,409,870 of record NC_050449.1, on the reverse strand, counting down.
TGGTCCATTTTGAGTTGATGTCTGTGGATGCTGTCTGTCACATAGGGAGCAGCTTCCTTCTGTACACTGGGCTATCTGGTCTACCTAGCTCTCTGGTCTCCCCAGCACCATCTTCTAAAGACTGTTTTCTCCCCGTTAAACTTTGGATGACTGTCCAGGCTGCCAGCTGTCTCTGTCTACTCTCTCACAAGACTCCTGAAGGTTGCTTTCATCCTTCTCCTGGTTCTCAGGTAATATTATATCCTTCTGAGGTCTTTGATGTAGTTGAAGACTAGATAGATATAATTTTCTTAGTTATGATAAAAGATAAGCTAGATATGAAACCTTAGACTCACAAATATAGGATAGATAGGATATCTTTTTTAATTTTGTCAAATACAAATAGACTAGATATTGTAACTATAATTATTGCTTGATAATTGTTTTGTTATATGTAATTTTACTATGATAAAGTTAAAACCTCCCTTTTTTAAAAAAAGAAAAGGAGAAGTACTGGGAATATCTTTCTGTATGCTGTGAATGTGTTGCTCTGATTGATTGATAAATAAAATGCTGATTGGCCAGTAGCCAGGCAGGAAATATAGTATAGGCAGGATAAGGAGAGAGGAGAATTCTGGGAAATGGAAGGCTGAGTCAGGAGACACTGCCAGCCGCTGCCATGAGAAGATGTAAAGATACTGGTAAGCCATGAGTCACGTGGCAAGGTATAGATTTATAGAAATGGGTTAATTTAAGATATAAAAACTAGATAGCAAGAAGCCTGCCATGGCCATACAGTTTATAAGTAATATAAGACTCTGTGTGTTTAATCATGCCTGAGTGGTTGTGGGCCTGAGTGGGACTGGAGAAAACTCCAGCTACACTCACCACTAATGTAAAAAGTTAACTGGCCATGGATGCAGGGCTTCTGGAGTCCTTAATTTCAGCACATTAACCTGTGTGACTTTCTGTTCACTCTTACACCAGCACCACACTGCTTTGGTTACTGTAGCTCTGAAATAAGCTTTAAACTCAGGACATGTGAGTTCCCTAAGCAGACTTTATTATAGTGCATTAATGTCAAGTCAATCCATTTCTGTAAGTGGATCTATGCAACATGTACTCTTGATGTCTGTTTTTTTCCACTCAACGTTCTGCTGGCTTGCACCCTGCAAGTTAAGTTAATTAAATAACACATTTACATGACTTAGAAAAACCACCTAGAGTGAAAAGATGGATGTGAAGAGTGGAAAACAGTGCTGTGACCCCACTGATTTCATTTCTTGAGCCTCTCTGGAGAGAAAGTTCAGGCATAAACAGTCCTCTGATGGTGGTCCTGTTTCCTGCGCTAGTGATGGGGACACAGAGGCCAGAGGGCATGGAATCCCCTGGGACTGGAGTTACAGACTCATCTCCAGCCCGCCTATGGAGATCTTAAGAAACAACCCCTGTTTTAGACATGGGCTTCTAGAGCCAGCAGTCCAAATATGGTTTTGAATTGAAGATCTAAATCCTGAATAATGGTGGTTTATCTTGACTGGATTCAGAGACATCTAGAGAATGGATAAACACACTTCAGGTGTCCTGTGAGGGTATTTCTGGAGATTATTGGCATGTGAATAAGTAAACTGAAAGGTGGGGACCCACTCTGAATGTGGACAGTACCATCTAACAGGCTGGGGCCAGGAGTGCAAGAAGGAGGCCACGTACATGCATGTGCATACGTGTGTATGTGTGTGCAGCTCTCTTTTCAACGAGTGGTCCCTCCTCTGCAGCCATTGCCTGCTACCATTAGATTTCCAGATTCTTCAGTCTGAACATAGATTCACACCAGCAGCTCTCCAGGGAGGTTCATGATGTGACAGGCTGCATCATGGCACGTGTGTGTATGTGTATGTACACATGTGGGGTGCATGGCAATGTGATGGATAGGCCAGAAGACAACTTCAGATGTTATGTTCTCCCCTCACCCCCTTCCCTCCTTGTTTTGAGTTAGGATCTTTCACTGAACTGGAATTGACCAAGCAAATCAGGCTGACTGACAAACAAGCCCCAGATTCACTTGTCTCCACTATGCTGACTTAAAAAACAAAAAACCAAAAACCAAAAAACAAAACAAAACAAAAACCAAAAAAAAAAAAACCCCAACTTATTTTGATGTATGTTGATACTTTGCCTGTGTGTATGTCTATACACCACAGGCATGCAGTGCCCATAGAGGCCAGGATAAGGCATTAGATCTCCTGGGACTGGAGTTACAAAGGGGTGTGAGCTACCATGTGCATGCTGGTAGAGAAACCCAGGCCCTCTGCAAGAGAAACCAGCACTCCTAACCATAGAGCCCTGTCTCTCTCCCACCCCCATGCTGGCTTTTATATGAGTTCTAGGGGTGAGGGGTGGGGAGTCGAACTCAGGTCCTTGTGTTTGTAAGGCAATTACTTTACCTATTGAACTATCTCCCCAGCCCCCACTGTCCCCTCTTGTCTTGAAGCTTTCGGCTTAGATGGAACAGCTGCTGGGTTCCTGGCTCTCCAAGTCTTCCCATGGCCACTGTGGGACTATTCAGCTCCTGATCCTGTGCACCAACCTTTTGTAACTGTAAATATTCTGTTGGGTCTGGTTCTTTATAGGACCCTAATATTCAAGCCCAGAAAAAGATGTGCTGACATGTCAGAGGAAAAATCAGAATCCTAGTGTGGTAGCACAGCCTGTGACCTTGGCCCTTGGGAGGCTGAGGCAGGAGGACAGTGGGTTCAGGAGCAGCCTAAGCGATATAATGAGCTCAAGGCCAGTCTGGGCTATACAGTGAGTTACAGACCATGTGGGCTACACAGTGAGAGCCTGTCTCCTTTGCTCCCCCTGGGTCTTCACCACTGTCCTGGAGCAATGCTCTGAGCCTTGTGGTAACGGCAAGATGTGCTTTAGGAGGGCACCGCACAGCTTCGTGAGCCTGGCTCTGGAGTCCAGTAGAACTCAAGGACTCTGCAAATATAATCAACATGAAAACTCTGCTCACACCACAGTCAGAACTGGTGTTAATCCCACCCGGCTAGAATAAAGTCCACAACCACAAATGTTGAGCCAAAACTGAAGCAAGCTTTATTAAATACTGGCCAGAATGATGCCCATACCTGGCTCTCCCAGAGAAAGGCCTTGAATTAAGTTAGTCAGGTGCTTGTAAAGGCAAAACCTACAAGGCTACGTACTTCCCGCCTTCATCCAATCGGGGCCAAGCATACATCCAGATATACTTTCAGCCTATCTACCTCCTACCTCCGTGTGATTAAGCCCATTCTGTGCAGCTGGGGCAACCAAACTTGTTTACAGAAGTGAGAACACACGGCTTGTTATGTGTTGTTATGAGCAACAGCCCCCAGCATCCATGGAAATCATCTGTCCTTCGGCAATTGGGGCTTACAGATTAGAGGCATTTTTGTTTTATAGCTCTCCTAAGCACAGTAATTTAAACTTAAAACATAATGTTAGCGTTCACACTGGTGTGGCAGAAAGGTCCTGTGGACATGAAAACTGGTGAGTGAATGTTTGATGGGAAACGAGACAGACGTTATTCAGATACTCCCACTGATTTCTTACCAATTACAGAACTGAGGATAGTTGGGCATTGCATTGACAAGCCTGGCAGGAGCAACCTCACCGAAGCTGCAGAACTTACTTCACCAGAAGTAGTAGAAACTGACAGGGGTGCCAGCCCATGAGATGGCTGAAGAGGGACTCACCTTCTGAGGGATTTACTGCTGAACATAATTGTGAGGAATTGCCAAACAATCCCAAACCAACCACCCTTAAAAATTAGACTAAATGTAGGGGTGGAGTGATGGTAACCCACCTGAGGACTATTTAGAAAATAAATCTAATGAGCTAGGTGTGGTGGTACACACCTGTTATCCCAGTACTAGAAATGCAGGGGCAGGTGGGTCCCAGCAAGTTCCAGGCCAATGTAAATTATCTTGTGAGTTCCAGGCCAGCCAGTCAGGACCATATATGGAGACTCTGTCTCAAAAAAAAAAAAAAAAAAAAAAAAAAAAAGCCAGGCGATGGTGGCGCATGCCTTTAATCCCAGCACTTGGGAGGCAGAGCCAGGTGGATCTCTGTGAGTTTAAGGTCAGCCTGGGCTACCAAGTGAGTTCCAGGGAAGGCGTAAAGCTACACAGGGAAACCCTGTCTTGAAAAACCAAAAAAAAAAAAAAAAAAAAAAAAAGAATAAGGCAAAATGTCTTCTTCTGTGTGCACACACATACATGTAGGCAAAAATTTCATACACATAAAATAGAGGGAAAATCTAAAAAAAAAAAAAAAAGGTTTCCATGGGGATGTGTACTTGGGGAGAAGGTGGGGCACATATGACATCATCTGACGTCTCTGTCTTGAATCTTCTCTTTGATTTTGTCCTATGGCCTTGGCTTGGTTTAAAGCCTTGATATGTTCTGGTTTTCTTTGGAGTAAGCCCCGAGCTCTTTGATTCTGAAGCCATATTTTTGCTTTCAGACTCTATCTTTTTCTTTCTTTTTTTTTGCGTTTATTTGTCACTGTGGGGTGGGGTGTATGTGCTCTGGAGGT